>NC_069504.1:619504794-619778005 GCF_027579735.1 Bombina bombina
TTACTATAAAAAAAATTATAAAATGAGAAAAAAAAAAATGAAAAAAAAACAAAATTTTTCTAACTTTGACCCCCAAAATCTGTGTTACACATCTACAAGCACCAAAAAAAAACAAACACCCATGCTAAATAGTTTCTAAATTTTGTCCTGAGTTTAGAAATACCAAATGTTTACATGTTCTTTGCTTTTTTTTGCAAGTTATAGGGCAATAAATACATAAGTAGCACTTTGCTATTTCCAAACCACTTTTTTTCAAAATTAGCGCTAGTTACATTGGAACGCTGATATCTTTCGGGAATCCCTGAATATTCCTTGACATGTATATATATTTTTTTAGAAGTCATCCCAAAGTATTGATCTAAGCCAATTTTGGTATATTTCATGCCACCATTTCACCGCCAAATGCGATCAAATAAAAAATTTTTTTCACTTTTTCACAAAGTTTTTCACAAACTTTAGGTTTCTCACTGAAATTATTTACAAACAGCTTGTGCAATTATGAAACAAATGGTTGTAAATGCTTCTCTGGTATCCCCTTTGTTCAAATAACAGACATACTGTATATGGCTTTGGCGTCGCTTTTTGGTAATTAGGACGCCGCTAAATGCCGCTGTGCATCACACGTGTATTATGTCTAGCAGTGAAGGGGTTCATTAGGTAGCTTGTAGGGAACTTACAGGGTTAATTTTAGCTTTAGTGTAGAGATCAGCCTCCCACCTGACACAACACACCCCCTGATCCCTCCCAAATAGTTATCTTCCCTCCCCCAGCCCACAATTTTCCCTGCCATCTTAAGTACTGGTAGAAAGTCTGCCAGTACTAAAATAAAAGGTATCTAAATTTTTTTTTTAGCATATTTACATATGCTGCTGTGTAGGATCCCCCCCTTAGCCCCCAACCTCCCTGATCCCCCCCCCCCAAACAGCTCTCTAACGCTTCCCCTCTACCTTATTGGGAGCCATCTTGGGTACTAGCAGCTGTCTGCCAGTACCCAGTTTACAATAAAAACAAAATTTATGCTTACCTGATAAATTTCTTTCTCTTGTGGTGTATCCAATCCACGGGTTCATCCATTACTTGTGGGATATTCTCCTTCCCAACAGGAAGTTGCAAGAGGACACCCACAGCAGAGCTGTCTATATAGCTCCTCCCCTAACTGCCACCCCCAGTCATTCGACCGAAGACAAGCAAGAAAAAATGAGAAACTATAGGGTGCAGTGGTGACTGTAGTTTAAAAATAAAAAACACCTGCCTTAAAGTGACAGGGCGGGCCGTGGACTGGATACACCACAAGAGAAAGAAATTTATCAGGTAAGCATAAATTTTGTTTTCTCTTGTAAGGTGTATCCAGTCCACGGGTTCATCCATTACTTGTGGGATACCAATACCAACGCTTTAGGACACGGATGAAGGGAGGGACAAGGCAGGAACTTAAACGGAAGGCACCACTGCCTGCAAGACCTTTCTCCCAAAAATAGCCTCTGAGGAAGCAAAAGTATCAAATTTGTAGAATTTAGAAAAAGTATGAAGCGAAGACCAAGTCGCCGCCTTACAAATCTGTTCAACAGAGGCCTCATTTTTAAAAGCCCATGTGGAAGCTACCGCTCTAGTGGAATGAGCTGTAATTCTTTCAGGAGGCTGCTGGCCAGCAGTCTTATAAGCTAAACGGATTATGCTTCTCAGCCAAAAAGAAAGAGAAGATGCCGAAGCCTTTTGGCCTCTCCTCTGTCCAGAGTAGACAACAAACAATGCAGATGTTTGACGAAAATCCTTAGTAGCTTGTAAATAAAACTTTAAAGCACGAACCACGTCAAGATTGTGTAATAGATGTTCCTTCTTTGAAGAAGAATTAGGACACAGTGACGGAACAACAATCTCCTGATTGATATTCTTATTAGATACCACCTTAGGAAGAAAACCAGGTTTGGTACGCAAAACTACCTGATCTGCATGGAAGATCAGATAAGGGGAATCACACTGTAAGGCAGATAACTCTGAAACTCTTCGAGCCGAAGAGATAGATACCAAAAAAACAAAATTTATGCTTACCTGATAAATTCCTTTCTCCTGTAGTGTAGTCAGTCCACGGGTCATCCATTACTTATGGGATTATAACTCCTCCCTAACAGGAAGTGCAAGAGGATCACCCAAGCAGAGCTGCTATATAGCTCCTCCCCTCTACGTCATACCCAGTCATTCGACCGAAAACCAAACGAGAAAGGAGAAACTATAGGGTGCAGTGGTGACTGGAGTATAATTTAAAATTTAGACCTGCCATAAAAAACAGGGCGGGCCGTGGACTGACTACACTACAGGAGAAAGGAATTTATCAGGTAAGCATAAATTTTGTTTTCTCCTGTTAAGTGTAGTCAGTCCACGGGTCATCCATTACTTATGGGATACCAATACCAAAGCTAAAAGTACACGGATGACGGGAGGGACAGGCAGGCTCTTTACACGGAAGGAACCACTGCCTGAAGAACCTTTCTCCCAAAAACAGCCTCCGAAGAAGCAAAAGTGTCAAATTTGTAAAATTTGGAAAAAGTGTGAAGTGAAGACCAAGTCACAGCCTTGCAAATCTGTTCAACAGAGGCCTCATTCTTAAAGGCCCAAGTGGAAGCCACAGCTCTGGTAGAATGAGCTGTAATTCTTTCAGGAGGCTGCTGTCCAGCAGTCTCATAGGCTAAACGTATTATGCTACGAAGCCAGAAGGAGAGAGAGGTAGCCGAAGCCTTTTGACCTCTCCTCTGTCCAGAATAAACGACAAACAGGGAAGAAGTTTGTCGAAAATCTTTAGTTGCCTGCAAATAAAATTTCAGGGCACGGACAACGTCCAGATTGTGCAGAAGTCGTTCCTTCTTTGAGGAAGGGTTAGGGCACAATGATGGAACAACAATCTCTTGATTGATATTCCTGTTAGTGACTACCTTAGGTAAGAACCCAGGTTTAGTACGCAGAACTACCTTGTCTGAATGGAAAATCAGATAAGGGGAATCACAATGTAAGGCCGATAACTCAGAGACTCTTCGAGCCGAGGAAATAGCCATTAAAAACAGAACTTTCCAAGATAACAGCTTGATATCAATGGAATGAAGGGGTTCAAACGGAACACCCTGTAAAACGTTAAGAACTAAGTTTAAGCTCCATGGCGGAGCAACAGTTTTAAACACAGGCTTAATCCTGGCCAAAGCCTGACAAAAAGCCTGAACGTCTGGAACTTCTGACAGACGTTTGTGTAAAAGGATGGACAAAGCTGAGATCTGTCCCTTTAACGAACTAGTGGATAAACCCTTTTCTAAACCTTCTTGTAGAAAAGACAATATCCTAGGAATCCTAACCTTACTCCATGAGTAACTCTTGGATTCGCACCAATGCAAGTATTTGCGCCATATTTTATGTTAAATTTTCCTGGTAACAGGCTTCCTAGCCTGTATTAAGGTATCAATCACTGACTCCGAGAATCCACGCTTTGATAGAATCAAGCATTCAATCTCCATGCAGTCAGCCTCAGAGAAATTAGATTTGGATGTTTGAAAGGACCCTGCACCAGAAGGTCCTGTCTCAGAGGTAGAGACCATGGTGGACAGAACGACATGTCCACTAGGTCTGCATACCAGGTCCTGCGTGGCCACGCAGGCGCTATTAGAATCACCGATGCTCTCTCCTGTTTAATCCTGGCAATCAATCGAGGAAGCATCGGGAAGGGTGGAAACACATAAGCCATGTTGAAGGCCCAAGGTGCTGTCAGAGCATCTATCAGAACTGCTCCCGGGTCTCTGGACCTGGATCCGTAACAAGGAAGTTTGGCGTTCTGGCGAGACGCCATGAGATCCAGATCTGGTTTGCCCCAACGCCGAAGTATTTGGGCAAAGACCTCCGGATGAAGTTCCCACTCCCCCGGATGAAAAGTCTGGCGACTTAGAAAATCCGCTTCCCAGTTCTCCACGCCTGGGATGTGGATCGCTGATAGGTGGCAAGAGTGAGACTCTGCCCAGTGAATTATCTTTGAGACTTCCATCATCGCTAGGGAACTCCTTGTCCCTCCCTGATGGTTGATGTAAGCCAGTCGTGATGTTGTCCGACTGAAACCTGATGAACCTCAGAGTTGCTAACTGAGGCCAAGCCAGAAGGGCATTGAAAACTGCTCTTAATTCCAGAATATTTATGGGAAGGAGACTCTCCTCCTGAGTCCATGATCCCTGAGTCTTCAGGGAATTCCAGACAGCGCCCCAACCTATCAGGCTGGCGTCTGTTATTACAATCGTCCAATCTGGCCTGCTGAAGGGCATCCCCTTGGACAGATGTGGCAGAGAGAGCCACCATAGAAGAGAATTTCTGGTCTCTTGATCCAGATTCAGCATAGGGGACAAATCTGAGTAATCCCCATTCCACTGACTTAGCATGCACAATTGCAGTGGTCTGAGATGCAGGCGTGCAAAGGGTACTATGTCCATTGCCGCTACCATTAAGCCGATTACCTCCATGCATTGAGCCACTGACGGGTGTGGAATGGAATGAAGGACACGGCAAGCATTTAGAAGTTTTGTTAACCTGTCTTCTGTCAGGTAAATTTTCATTTCTACAGAATCTATAAGAGTCCCTAAGAAGGGAACTCTTGTGAGTGGCAATAGAGAACTCTTTTCTTCGTTCACTTTCCACCCATGTGACCTTAGAAATGCCAGTACAAACTCTGTATGAGACTTGGCAGTTTGGAAACTTGACGCTTGTATAAGAATGTCGTCTAGGTACGGAGCTACCGATATTCCTCGCGGTCTTAGTACCGGCAGAAGAGAACCCAGAACCTTTGTAAAGTTTCTTGGAGCAGTAGCTAACCCGAAGGGAAGAGCTACAACTGGTAATGCCTGTCTAGGAAGGCAAACCTTAGGTACCGGTAATGATCTTTGTGAATCGGTATGTGAAGGTAGGCATCCTTTAAATCCACTGTGGTCATGTACTGACCCTTTTGGATCATGGGTAAGATTGTCCGAATAGTTTCCATTTTGAACGATGGAACTCTTAGGAATTTGTTTAGGATCTTTAAATCCAAGATTGGTCTGAAGGTTCCTTCCTTCTTGGGAACCACAAACAGATTTGAGTAAAACCCTTGTCCGTGTTCCGACCGCGGAACCGGGTGGATCACTCCCATTAGTAAAAGATCTTGTACACAGCGTAGAAACGCCTCTTTCTTTATCTGGTTTGTTGACAACCTTGAAAGATGAAATCTCCCTTTTGGAGGAGAAGCTTTGAAGTCCAGAAGATATCCCTGAGATATGATCTCTAACGCCCAGGGATCCTGGACATCTCTTGCCCAAGCCTGGGCGAAGAGAGAAAGTCTGCCCCCTACTAGATCTGTTTCCGGATTGGGGGCCCTCACTTCATGCTGTCTTAGGGGCAGCAGCAGGCTTTCTGGCCTGCTTGCCCTTGTTCCAGGTCTGGTTAGGTTTCCAGCCCTGTCTGTAGCGAGCAACAGTTCCTTCCTGTTTTGGAGCGGAGGAAGTTGATGCTGCTCCTGCCTTGAAGTTACGAAAGGCACGAAAATTAGACTGTCTAGGGCTCTGTCTTGAGGTAGGGCATGGCCCTTACCTCCAGTAATGTCAGCGATAATTTCTTTCAAACCGGGCCCGAATAATGTCTGCCCTTTGAAAGGTATGTTAAGCAATTTAGATTTAGAAGTCACATCGGCTGACCAGGATTTTAGCCACAGCGCTCTGCGCGCCTGAATGGCGAATCCGGAATTCTTAGCCGTAAGCTTAGTTAGATGTACTATGGCATCAGAAATAAATGAATTAGCTAGCTTAAGGACTCTAAGCTTGTCTATAATTTCATCCAATGGAACTGAGCTAATGGTCTCTTCTAGAGATTCAAACGAGAATGCCGCCGCAGCCGTGACAGGCGCAATGCATGCGAGGGGTTGTAATATAAAACCTTGTTGAGTAAACATTTTCTTAAGGTAACCCTCTAACTTTTTATCCATTGGATCTGAAAAGGCACAGCTATCCTCCACCGGGATAGTGGTACGCTTAGCCAGAGTAGAAACTGCTCCCTCCACCTTAGGGACCGTCTGCCATAAGTCCCGTGTGGTGGCGTCTATTGGAAACATTTTTCTAAATATAGGAGGGGGGGAAAAGGGTACACCGGGCCTATCCCACTCCTTGGTAATAATCTCTGTAAGCCTCTTAGGTATAGGAAAAACGTCAGTACACGCCGGTACCGCATAGTATCTATCCAGCCTACATAATTTCTCTGGGATTGCAACCGTGTTACAATCATTCAGAGCCGCTAATACCTCCCCTAATAATACACGGAGGTTCTCAAGCTTAAATTTAAAATTTGAAATGTCTGAGTCCAGTTTATTTGGATCAGATCCGTCACCCACAGAATGAAGCTCTCCGTCTTCATGCTCTGCCAATTGTGACGCAGTATCAGACATGGCTCTAACATTATCAGCGTACTCTGTTCTCACCCCAGAGTGGTCGCGTTTACCTCTAAGTTCTGGCAATTTAGATAAAACTTCAGTCATAACATTAGCCATGTCTTGTAAAGTGATTTGTAATGGCCGCCCTGATGTACTTGGCGCCACAATATCACGCACCTCCTGAACGGGAGATGCAGGTACTGACACGTGAGGAGAGTTAGTCGGCATAACTTTCCCCTCGTTGTCTGGTGAAATTTTCTTGACATGTACAGATTGGCTTTTATTTAAAGTAGCATCAATGCAATTAGTACACAAATTTCTATTGGGCTCCACATTGGCCTTTGAACATATTGCACAAAGAGATTCCTCTGTGTCAGACATGTTTAAACAAACTAGCAATTAGCCTAGCAAGCTTGGGAAATACTTTTCAAATAAATTTTCAAGCAATATAAAAAACGTTACTGTGCCTTTAAGAAGCACACAAAACTGTCACAGTTGAAATAAACCGGATTAGTTATAGAAACCAAATTTTTACAGTAAATGCATTAATTTAGCAAAGGATTGCACCCACTAGCAAATGGATGATTAACCCCTTAATACCAAAAAAACGGATAACAAATAAAATATATACGTTTTTATCACAGTCAAAGCACAGTCTCACAGGTCTGCTGTGAGTGATTACCTCCCTCAAACTAGTTTTGGAGACCCCTGATCTCTGTAGAGACATCCTGGATCATGCAGGGAGAACAAGGAAGACTTGTGACTGAATTTCTACTGCGTAGTAAAGCGCCAAAATAGGCCCCTCCCACTCAGAATACAACAGTGGGGAAGCTCAGTAAACTGATTTTATTCAAAACAAACGACAGCCAAGTGGAAAATAATGCCCAAAAATTTTTCACCAAGTACCTCAGAGCTAAAACGATTAACAAGCCAGTAAACGTTTTAAATATAAATATATGAAATGTTATTAAAAAGCCTGTTGCTAGTCGCTTTCACTGCAGAAAGGCTATAAGTTATATGTATACAGTATTTTCTTAGTGAAGTGCCATTCCCCAGAAATACTTCAGTGCCAACATACATACATAACAGCCTGATACCAGTTGCTACTACTGCATTTAAGGCTGTACTTACATTATATCGGTATTAGCAGTATTTTCTCAGTCAATTCCATTCCTTAGAAAATAATATACTGCAACATACCTCTTTGCAGGTGAACCCTGCCCGCTGTCCCCTGTTCTGAAGTTACCTCGCTCCTCAGAATGGCCGAGAACAGCAAATGGATCTTAGTTACGTCCGCTAAGATCATACACAAACTCAGGTAGATTCTTCTTCTAATACTGCCTGAGAAAAAACAACACACTCCGGTGCCGTTTAAAATAACAAACTTTTGATTGAAGAAATAAAAACTAAGTTTAATAACCACAGTCCTCTCACACATCCTATCTATTAGTTAGGTGCAAGAGAATGACTGGGTATGACGTAGAGGGGAGGAGCTATATAGCAGCTCTGCTTGGGTGATCCTCTTGCACTTCCTGTTAGGGAGGAGTTATAATCCCATAAGTAATGGATGACCCGTGGACTGACTACACTTAACAGGAGAAACATAATTTATGCTTACCTGAAAAATGTATTTCTCTTGTAGTGTAGTCAGTCCACGGGTCATCCATTACTTATGGGATTATATCTCCTCCCCAACAGGAAGTTGCAAGAGGATCACCCAAACAGAGCTGCTATGAGATCCAGATCTGGTTTGCCCCAATGATGAATCAGTTGAGCGAAGACCTCCGGATGAAGTTCCCACTCCCCCGGATGAAAAGTCTGGCGACTTAGAAAATCCGCCTCCCAGTTCTCCACGCCTGGGATGTAGATCGCTGACAGGTGGCAAGAGTGAGACTCTGCCCAGCGAATTATCTTTGAGACTTCCAACATCGCTAGGGAACTCCTGGTTCCCCCTTGATGATTGATGTAAGCCACAGTCGTGATGTTGTCCGACTGAAATCTGATGAACCTCAGAGTTGCTAACTGAGGCCAAGCTAGAAGAGCATTGAATATTGCTCTTAACTCCAGAATATTTATTCCATGATCCCTGAGCCTTCAGGGAATTCCAGACTGCGCCCCAACCTAGAAGGCTGGCGTCTGTTGTTACAATCGTCCAATCTGGCCTGCGAAAGGTCATCCCCTTGGACAGGTGGGGCAGAGAAAGCCACCATAGAAGAGAATCTCTGGTCTCTTGATCCAGAGTTAGTAGAGGGGACAAATCTGAGTAATCCCCATTCCACTGACTTAGCATGCACAATTGCAGCGGTCTGAGATGCAGGCGCGCAAATGGTACTATGTCCATTGCCGCTACCATTAAGCCGATTACTTCCATGCACTGAGCTACTGACGGGTGTGGAATGGAATGAAGGGCACAGCAAGCATTTAGAAGTTTTGATAACCTGGCCTCCGTCAGGTAAATTTTCATCTCTACAGAATCTATGAGTCCCTAGGAAGGGAACCCTTGTGAGTGGTAATAGAGAACTCTTTTCCACGTTCACCTTCCACCCATGCGACCTCAGAAATGCCAGAACTATCTCTGTATGAGACTTGGCAGTTTGAAAACTTGACGCTTGTATCAGAATGTCGTCTAGGTACGGAGCCACCGCTATGCCTCGAGGTCTTAGTACCGCCAGAAGTGAGCCCAGAACCTTTGTAAAGATTCTTGGAGCCGTAGCTAACCCGAAGGGAAGAGCTACAAACTGGTAATGCCTGTCTAGGAAGGCAAATCTTAGGTACCGATAATGATCCTTGTGAATCGGTATGTGAAGGTAGGCATCCTTTAAGTCCACAGTGGTCATGTACTGACCCTCTTGGATCATGGGTAGGATGGTTCGAATAGTTTCCATTTTGAATGATGGAACTCTTAGGAATTTGTTTAGGATTTTTAAGTCCAAGATTGGTCTGAAGGTTCCCTCTTTCTTGGGAACCACAAACAGATTTGAATAGAATCCTTGCCCGTGTTCTGTCCGCGGAACTGGGTGGATCACCCCCATTAGTAAGAGGTCTTGTACACAGCGTAGAAACGCCTCTTTCTTTATTTGGTTTGCTGATAACCTTGAAAGATGAAATCTCCCTTGTGGAGGAGAAGCTTTGAAGTCCAGAAGATATCCCTGAGATATGATCTCCAATGCCCAGGGATCCTGGACATCTCTTGCCCAAGCCTGGGCGAAGAGAGAAAGTCTGCCCCCCACTAGATCCGTTTCCGGATAGGGGGCCCTCTCTTCATGCTGTCTTAGGGGCAGCAGCAGGTTTTCTGGCCTGCATGCCCTTGTTCCAGGACTGGTTAGTTTTCCAGCCCTGTCTGTAACGAGCAACAGCTCCTTCCTGTTTTGGAGCAGAGGAAGTTGATGCTGCTCCTGCCTTGAGGTTACGAAAGGCACGAAAATTAGACTGTTTGGCCTTTGATTTGGCCCTGTCCTGAGGCAGAGCATGGCCCTTACCTCCCGTAATGTCAGCGATAATTTCTTTCAAGCCGGGCCCGAATAAGGTCTGCTCTTTGAAAGGAATATTAAGCAATTTAGATTTAGAAGTCACGTCAGCTGACCAGGATTTAAGCCATAGCGCTCTGCGCGCTTGGATGGCGAATCCAGAGTTCTTAGCCGTAAGTTTGGTTAAATGTACGACGGCATCAGAAACAAATGCGTTAGCTAGCTTAAGTGCTTTAAGCTTGTTCATAATTTCATCCAATGGAGCTGTGCGAATGGCCTCTTCCAGAGACTCAAACCAGAATGCCACCGCAGCAGTAACAGGTGACATGCATGCAAGGGGCTGTAAGATAAAACCTTGTTGAACAAACATTTTCTTAAGGTAACCTCCTAATTTTTTATCCATTGGATCTGAAAAGGCACAACTATCCTCCACCGGGATAGTGGTACGCTTAGCTAAAGTAGAAACTGCTCCCTCCACCTTAGGGACCGTCTGCCATAAGTCTCACGTGGTGGCGTCTATAGGAAACATTTTCCTAAATATGGGAGGAGGGGAAAAAGGCACACCGGGTCTATCCCACTCCTTGCTAATAATCTCTGTAAGCCTTTTAGGTATAGGAAACACGTCAGTACACACCGGTACCGCATAGTATCTATCCAACCTACATTATTTTTCTGGAATTGCAACCGTGTTACAATCATTCAGAGCCGCTAATACCTCCCCTAGCAATATGCGGAGGTTCTCAAGCTTAAATTTAAAATCTCTGAATCCAGTCTCCCTGGATCAGATCCGTCACCCACAGAATGAAGCTCTCCGTCTTCATGTTCTGCAAATTGTGACGCAGTATCGGACATGGCTCTCACATCATCAGCGCGCTCTGTCCTTAACCCAGAGCTATCACGCTTGCCTCTTAATTCTGGCAATTTAGATAATACTTCTGTCATAACAGTAGCCATGTCTTGCAAAGTGATTTGTAAGGGCCTCCCTGATGTACTTGGCACCACAAAATCACGCACCTCCTGAGCGGGAGGCGAAGGTACTGACACGTGAGGAGAGTTAGTCGGCATAACTTCCCCCTCGTTGTCTGGTGATAATTTCTTTACATGTAAAGACTGACTTTTATTTAAAGTTACATCAATGCATTTAGTACACAACTTTCTATGGGGCTCCACATTGGCCTTCATACATAGTGAACAAACAGATTCATGTGTGTCAGACATGTTTAAACAGACTAGCAATGAGACTAGCAAGCTTGGAAAATACTTTTCAAATAAATTTACAAGCAATATAAAAAACGCTACTGTGCCTTTAAGAAGCACAAAAAGCTGTCACAGTTGAAATAACAATGAACCAAATTAGTTATAGCAACCAAATTTTCACAGTAAATGTATTAAGTTAGCAAAGGATTGCACCCACCAGCAAATGGATGATTAACCCCTTAATACCCAAAAACGGATAACAATTTAATAATTAACGTTTTTATCACAGTCAAACACACTGTCACAGGTCTGCTGTGACTGATTACCTCCCTCAAAATGAATTTTGAAGACCCCTGAGCTCTCTAGAGACGTCCTGGATCATGGAGGATGGAGTAGGAAGATTGTGACTGAATTTTTACTGCGCAAAAAAGCGCTAAAAAAGGCCCCTCCCACTCATATTACAACAGTGGGGAAGCACAGTTAACTGTTTCTATGCAGAAACAAAAGTTAGCCATGTGGTAAAAATCATGCCCCAATAAGTTTTATCACCAAGTACCTCACAAAAAATGATTAACATGCCAGTAAACGTTTTGAACATACATTTTAAAAGTTATGAAGTGTTATTAATAAGCCTGCTACCAGTCGCTTTTACTGCAGTTAAGGCTCATACATTACTTCAGTATTAATAGTATTTTCTGAGTCAAATTCCATTCCCTAGAAAAATACTTCAGTGTACACACACTCATCAGCCTAATACCAGTCGCTACCACTGCATTTAAGGCTGAACTTACATTACATTGGTATCAGCAGTATTTTCTCAGACAATTCCATTTGTTAGAAAAATAATTTACTGCACATACCTCGTTTGCAGGGGGGCCCTGCATGCTATTCCCCTTTTCTGAAGTTACCTCACTCCTCAGAATGTGCGAGAACAGCCAGTGGATCTTAGTTACGTCTGCTAAGATCATAGAAAACGCAGGCAGATTCTTCTTCTAATGCTGCCTGAGAAACAAAAAGCACACTCCGGTGCCATTTAAAATAACAAACTTTTGATTGAAGAAATAAACTAAGTTTAAAAACACCACAGACCTCTCACAACGACCTATCTTTAGTTAGGTTGCAAGAGAATGACTGGATATGACATGTGAGGGGAGGAGCTATATAGCAGCTCTGTTTGGGTGATCCTCTTGCAACTTCCTGTTGGGGAGGAGATATAATCCCATAAGTAATGGATGACCCGTGGACTGACTACACTTAACAAGAGAAACCGAACTTTCCAAGATAACAGCTTGATATCTATGGAATGCAGAGGTTCAAACGGAACCCCTTGAAGAACTTTAAGAACTAAATTTAAACTCCATGGCGGAGCAACAGGTTTAAACACAGGCTTGATTCTAACTAAAGCCTGACAAAACGCCTGAACGTCTGGAACATCTGCCAGACGCTTGTGCAGAAGAATAGACAGAGCAGAAATCTGTCCCTTTAAGGAACTAGCTGACAATCCCTTCTCCAATCCTTCTTGGAGAAAGGATAATATCCTAGGAATCCTGACTTTACTCCATGAGTAACCCTTGGATTCACACCAATAAAGATATTTACATCATATCTTATGATAGATTTTCCTGGTGAAAGGCTTTCGAGCCTGAATTAAGGTATCAATGACCGACTCGGAGAAACCACGTTTTGATAAAATCAAGCATTCAATCTCCAAGCAGTCAGCCGTAGAGAAATTATATTTGGATCTTTGAATGGACCTTGGAGTAGAAGGTCCTGCCTCAGCGGCAGAGTCCATGGTGGAAGGGATGACATGTCCACCAGATCTGCATACCAAGTCCTGGCCACGCAGGTGCTATCAAAATCACCGAAGCTCTCTCCTGCTTGATCTTGGCAATCAGACGAGGGAGTAGAGGAAATGGTGGGAACACATAAGCCAGGCTGAAGGACCAGGGCACTGCTAAAGCATCTATCAGCGCTGCCTGGGGATCCCTTGACCTGGACCCGTAACAAGGAAGCTTGGCGATCTGACAAGACGCCATCAGATCCAGTTCTGGTTTGCCCCATAGTTGAATCAGCTGGGCAAATACCTCCGGATGGAGCTCCCACTCCCCCGGATGAAAAGTCTGCCGAATTAGAAAATCCGCCTCCCAGTTCTCTACTCCTGGGATATGGATAGCTGAGAGATGGCAAGAGTGAACCTCTGCCCATAGAATTATCTTTGAAACCTCCAACATTGCTAGGGGGCTTCTTGTTCCCCCCTGATGGTTGATATAGGCTACAGTAGTGATATTGTCCGACTGAAATCTGATGAACCTGACCGCAGCTAGTTGAGGCCAAGCCTGAAGAGCATTAAATATCGCTCTCAGTTCCAGAATGTTTATCGGAAGGAGGGCTTCCTCCTGAGTCCACAAACCCTGAGCCTTCAGGGAGTTCCAGACTGCGCCCCAGCCCAGAAGGCTGGCATCTGTCATCACTATAGTCCACTCTGTCCTGCGGAAACTCATTCCCCTGGACAGATGGACCCAAGATAACCACCAGAGAAGAGAATCCCTGGTCTCTTGATCCAGATTTAGCAGAGGGGACAAATCTGTGTAATCCCCATTCCACTGATTGAGCATGCAAAGTTGCAGTGGTCTGAGATGTAGGCGGGCAAACGGAAATATGTCCATTGCTGCTACCATTAGGCCGATTACTTCCATACACTGAGCCACTGACGGCCGAGAAGTGGAATGAAGAGCACGGCAGGAAGTTAGAAGCTTTGATAACCTGACCTCTGTCAGAAAAAATTTAATTTCTACTGAATCTATCAGTGTTCCTAGGAAGGAAACTCTTGTGAGAGGGGAGAGAGAACTCTTTTCTTCGTTCACCTTCCACCCGTGAGACCTCAGAAAGGCCAGAACAATGTCCGTATGGGACTTGGCAATTTGAAAAGCTGACGCCTGTATCAGAATGTCGTCTAGGTAAGGAGCCACCACTATGCCCCATGGCCATAGAACCGCGAGTAGGGACCCAAGAACCTTCATAAAGATTCTTGGTGCCGTGGCAAACCCGAAGGGAAGAGCCACAAACTGGTAATGCCTGTCTAAGAAGGCGAACCAGAGGAACTGATGATGATCTCTGTGAATCGGAATGTGGAGATAAGCATCCTTTAAGTCCACGGTAGTCATATATTGACCCTCCTGGATCATAGGGAGGATGGTTCAGATAGTCTCCATCTTGAAATTTGTTTAGGATCTTGAGATCCAAGATTGGTCTGAAAGTTCCCTCTTTTTTGGGAACTATAAACAGATTTGAATAGAAGCCCTGCCCCTGTTCCTCCCTTGGAACTGGGTGGATCACTCCCATAACCAGTAGGTCTTGAACACAACGTAAGAATGCCTCTCTCTTTATCTGGTTTACAGATAATTGTGAGAGATGAAATATCCCTTTGGAGATGAAGCTTTGAAGTCCAGAAGATAACCCTGGGAAACAATCTCTAATGCCCAGGGATCCTGGACGTCTCTTGCCCAAGCCTGGGCGAAGAGAGAAAGTCTGCCCCCCACTAGATCCGGTCCCGGATCGGGGGCTACTCCTTCATGCTGTCTTAGAGGCAGCCGCAGGTTTCTTGGCCTGCTTCCCCTTGTTCCAAGCCTGGTTAGGTCTCCAGACTGGCTTGGACTGGGCGAAATTTCCCTCTTGTTTTGCATTAGAGGAAACTGAAGCTGCGCCACTCTTGAAGTTTCGAAAGGAACGAAAATTATTCTGTTTGGTCCTTAACTTATTGGACCTATCCTGAGGAAGGGCGTGACCTTTTCCTCCAGTAATATCAGAAATGATCTCCTTCAGACCGGGCCCGAATAGGGTCTGTCCCTTGAAGGGGATGTTAAGAAGCTTAGACTTTGAAGTAACGTCTGCTGACCAGGACTTAAGCCATAGCGCCCTACGCGCCAAAATGGCAAAACCTGAATTCTTAGCCGTTAGCTTGGCTAAATGAAAAATGGCGCCAGAAATAAAGGAATTAGCTAACTTAAGAACTTTAATCCTGTCTAGAATATCGTCTAACGGGGTCTCCACCTGTAGAGCCTCCTCAAGAGACTCAACCCAAAAAGCCGCTGCAGCAGTAACTGGGGCAATGCATGCAAGAGGCTGGAGAATAAAACCTTGATATATAAAAATTTTCTTAAGGAGACCCTCCAATTTTTTATCCATAGGATCTAGGAAAGCACAACTGTCCTAGACGGGGATAGTTGTACGCTTAGCTAGGGTAGAGACTGCTCCCTCCACCTTAGGAACAGTTTGCCACGAGTCCCGTATGGTGGCATCTATGGGAAACATCTTTTTGAAAGCAGGAGGGGGAGAGAACGGCACACCTGGTCTATCCCATTCCTTAGTAATAATTTCCGAAAACCTCTTAGGGACTGGAAAAACATCAGTGTAAACAGGCACTGCAAAGTATTTTTCCATTTTACACAATTTCTCTGGAACCACAATGGGGTCACAGTCATCCAGAGTCGCTAAAACCTCCCTAAGCAATAAGCGGAGGTGTTCAAGCTTAAATTTGAATGCTGTCATTTCAGAATCAGACTGAAGTAACGCCTTCATTGAGTCTGAAATGTCACCCACAGATAGAAGCTCACCTGCCTCGGCTTCTGAGTATTGTGAGGGTATATCGGATACAGGCATTAAAGCGTCAGAAAGCTCTGTATTAGTTCTAACCCCAGAGCTGTCTCGCTTTCCATGTAGCCCTGGCAGTTTGGAGAATACCTCTGAGAGGGTAGCATTCCTAACTGCCGCCATGTCCTGTAAGGTAAAAGAATTAGACGCGCTAGATGTACTTGGCGTCACTTGAGCGGGAGTTATAGGTTCTGACACATGGGGAGAGTTAGATGGCATAATCTCCCTCTTTTCAGTCAGAGAATCCCCTGGAGATAAATCTTTAAGCGCCATAATATGGTCTTTATAGTTTATAGAAATGTCAGTACATTTGGTACATATTCTAAGAGGGGGTTCCACCATGGCTTCCAAACATATTGAACAAGGAGTTTCCTCTATGTCAGACATGTTTAACAGACTAGTAATGAGACAAGCAAGCTTGGAAAACACTTTAATAAAGGTGAAACAGCAATTAAACAAAAACGTTACTGTGCCTTTAAGAGAAAAAAACTAGCACTTAAACTGCAAAACAGTGTAAAAATACAGCAAAGTCTTTGAAATTTTTACAGTGTGAGTAAGGGACTAAAGCAGCACTGCACCCACATGCAAATGGATGATTAACCCCTTAGGCCCCAAACCGGATTGAAAAACGTTAAAAAACGTTAAAAGTCAATTGAGCACCTTGCCACAGCTCTGCTGAGGCTCCTACCTGCCCTCAAATATGATTTTGTGCAGAAATAACCCCTTTGAAATGGTCCTCAGATGCCAGAGGACTCCTCTAGGGAAGCTGGATGTCTCAGTCTGAATTAAAACTGCGCAGTTAGAGCGCTAAAATAGGCCCCTCCCACCATGTACTGGATGTCAGAGGGGCCTTAAGAAAATACTCCTAGGAGTATCTGATTAGCCATGTGGAAACTAGGCCCCAAATAAAGACTTATCTCCCTCAGAGAAAAAACGTCCTATTTATGAAATCATGTAAACGTTTTGTCACTAAGTAATATAAATATTAACATGAGTATTACCCTGTTTTGTAAGCATGATCCCAGTCGCTGTTAAATCACTGCATCAGGCTTACCTCAAATACACAAGGCTCTGTCAGAATTTTCTAGAACTTATTCATCTCTCTAGAAATAAAAATACTGAACATAACTCAAAGCAGGTAATCTGCAGACCGTTCCCCCAACTGAAGTTTTCCCATATTCATCAGTTATATGTGAGAACAGCAATGGACCTTAGTTACAAACCGCTAAGATCATCAAACCTCCAGGCAGAATTCTTCTTCTAATTTCTGCCTGAGAGTAAAACAGTACAATGCCGGTACCGTTTAAAAAATAACAAACTCTTGATTGAAGGTAAAACTACACTAAGTCACCACATATCTCTTGATACTTCCTTTCTTGTCGAGAGTTGCAAGAGAATGACTGGGGGTGGCAGTTAGGGGAGGAGCTATATAGATAGCTCTGCTGTGGGTGTCCTCTTGCAACTTCCTGTTGGGAAGGAGAATATCCCACAAGTAATGTATGAACCCGTGGACTGGATACACCTTACAAGAGAAATAGATTTTTTTTTTCTTCTCTGTAGTGTAGCTTCCCCACCCCCTCCCAGATCCCTTAGATAATTTTTATATGCATCCCCTCTTCCCTTTCTCCCACCAACGGTTGTGGCCATAGATGTCCAGTCCAGAGAGGGCCACAGAGTGGCGCTCTCTGCATCGGAGGGGTAAGCAAGGTTATTCCAGGATGCCTCGATATCGAAGCATCACTGCAATAACAGGAAAGCGTCTGGAAGCGATCAGGATCGCTTCCACCGCTTTCCAAGACCGACGGCATACGCTGTACATCCTTGGTCGTTAACTGTATTTTTTTTGAGGACGTACGGGGTACGTTGTCGGTCCTTAAGGGGTTAAAAGATAAATAGAACCAATTTTTCTGCATAAGAAAATATGAATTTACATTTTCCACCCACCTTTAAGGTTAATGGAAAAAATAAAATAAAAGCACAACATTTTTCAACCAATATACCGTTCTTTTATGTTTTGGTCAAAGAGTGGTATCTGCTAAATGGAAAATTGAACCATAGAAATTAAAAAAAAATATTTAAAGGGACAGTGTACTATAAAATAGTCTCCCCCGACTTCCGGTGGGCGGAGCTAGCAGCTGGCAGCAGGAGAGAAGAGCTCCGCAATTCAACTCTAAATATATCCTATTTTCTGCTGCCGGCTGCCTTAACCCACGTTACCGCCTTGTTGGGTAGCTGTAATAAGACCCCAAACGGCCAGGACAAGATCGTGAAGGGCCGGAAATTGCCCTTGCCTCGGAAGGCATTTATATCTGCGCCACGCTGCGAACCTAACGGACCTTGCGGGCGCCATCTTGGAGGATCCCTCCCCATCTCCATATCCATCTCAGCCCTGACGGAGCTGCAAAACCATACAGGCTAAGGAGTACACCAGCAACGCTACATGTTACCGGTCAAGCCGGACTATCTATCTTTGCGACGGCTGAAGAGGGGACAATAACAAGCGGTACTCAGGTAACACGCACCCTAAAGGGACATTGCAGGCTAACTGATTAACTCACTTTAAAATCAATACCGATGGTAACAGACTGCACCTAAGTAAACCGGCCTGCTTCACTTTACCTTAAAAAACTTACATCAGGACTCAAGTTGGTAAATAACTGGGGGCCTGGGATAGAGAGCTGCAGCGCTGGAGCTGTGAACAAACCCAGCAACTTCTGAACGCACAGGGGCTTGACAAACAGAACACTTTACCCCATTGCATAGCTGGTATAGCTACATTTTTTCAGGACTATATCTATGGTCTATATCTTCAGAGCGGGGCAAAACATTTTTCCTACTGCATAGCTGGTATAGCTAAATTTTTACATCTGTCTTTTGTGATCCTGTGGTTGTACTTGAGGCCTATAACTTCTGAATGAATAATTTGCCAGACAGGTGATGCACTTTACTGTTTCATAACTACCTCAGTGAACTTATCTTATTGCACTTGGGACTAACATTTCTGGTGTGAGACAGGAGGGGAGAGGAGCCTGTTGGGCAGGAGGAATACTTTTGTGGTAAATGCAGCTTAATTGTTTGTTTCTTACTCATCTTGCTTTCTCACAACCTGAGGGGCTGCTGCATCTCACAGAATTTCAGTGCCACTTCGTGGTATATGCACAACGTTCCAGCAATCTTAGTCCTCTTGTATAATTTGTTCTATGAAAGTGGACGAGTATTTTCACAGGCTGCCTTCGCCTTCAAGTAGCACCATGAGTCAAAGATCAAAAAATCAGGAAAAGAGGCACAAAATCCTTATTGAATCACAGTCAAACACCTCACTTGCAGATATTGAAAATAATTCACCAGGTGATCACTCCTCACTCTTGCAAGAGCTTAAAGCATTTTTCTTACCAAAGATGGACAGTTTGCAGGCTGGTGTTGAATACTTTAACCAGTGAGGTGAGGCTTTTTTCTACACGTATGTCTGCTGCAGAACAGAGAATCTCAGGGGTTGAGGATAGGCAGCAAGAATCAGAAATTTCATTGAAGCACTTGCTGAAACGAAATCAACAGCTAATGGATAAAGTAGAAGATTTAGAAAACCGCAGTAGACGAAATAACCTGCAAATTGTGGGTGTTCCTGAATCCATCAAGGATAAAGATCTATTGAACTTTGTCGCCTCAACCCTTCCAAAGCTCCTAGGTATGCCTCCGGATTGCCTCCCATTGGATATCGAAAGATCACACCGCATTGGCCCTAACAGATATTTGGACAACTCCAGGGAAAAACCACGTCAAGTAATCTTTAAGTGTTTAAATTTCAAGGACAAGCTAGCCATTCTCAGAGAATATAGAACAGCTAAAGAAGTCACTTATGAAGATCACCGCCTCTTGTTATTTCAAGACTTCTCGGTGGAAGTCACTAAAAGACGCAAAGACTTTGCCTCACTCTGTTCCACCTTGCATGAACAAGGGCGCAGATTTGCTCTTATGTTTCCAGCTACCCTGAAGATCCAGACCCTTTCAGGTCCAAAAACTTTCCATTCGCCTGCAGCAGCGCAAGCTTTTCTGTCCACAGAGCGAAGGCAGGATAATGGCTGATAAGACTAACAAGAATTAATGTTCTCAGTTTTTACATAAAATGTATCTCATAATATGCTTGGTCTTCCTCTTGCAGAGAACCTGGTTGTGGTTGATAGTTCTCAGTTGGTGTGTGCGCCTGTGGGGCTCAGGGAGGGAGCACTGGGATGCTGAGTCCCCTTCTGCTTTTGGGTACTTGCCTCTGTTGGAAATACTCTCTTACCTCAATGGCGTTTGCAGGTGTTACAGTGCCTCCTCTCCGGCCCGCGTAGGCGACATAGGTTTCATAATAAGTATAGTTGTTCATATGGTTTGTTTTCCTAATACTCTCAATGTTTGCTCTAGTCCCAGCTCCTACATACCCCACTTTATTAAGGCTATGCAATACCCCCCACGTCACATGAATCATGGTTCAGAAAGGTATGCTACTGGTGGAGTCCCTGTTCATCCTAGGTTTCCCCCTCCCTTTCCTGCATGCTTGGCCCTTGACCTGCATTTAGCACCTTTGGACGGCGATCCCCTGTCTGCCTTCCGTCTCCTGTTGTCCACTGCCGTTGGTGTTGCAGGGTTACTTTGTTTCGGAGGTGTTGATTCTGAGTGTATGCTATGTAATCTCCCACTTCAACCCTTGTCTGGCCATTGTATGTCTGTTCCCTTCCCTCTGCCCTGTGCTGCATCCCTTGAGGTAAAGCCATACCTTGAAATGTTGAGTATGTTTTTCAATATAAATGCAATCGTGATTGGTAATTGTTGGTCCCAATACAGAAAATGTAATCATTGTATATCTGACCCCATTGTCCTGCCCTATGCTGAGCCTCTTGAGGTTATTTTACATTTTGCAATGTTGAATATGTCTTGCACTGTTTATACAGCTGTGGTTGGAAAACTTCGGCCTCAGCATAATACTAATGCTACTATGTGTTCTTGCTTTCTCTGCAGCTGCTGTGGAATCGATGCCTGGGGGCCTCTGGCTCCCCCTCCTCCGCCACACCGCCAACTAACGACAGCTCAACACTGTCATCATACAAACTTAAGTCAAAATACACAGCCTTTACCCATTGCATTCATTGTAGCAGCTGGATGGGCTCCCTTATCGAGCCGCATGTTTTTCACCACTATAAATTTCAGACGTGATACCCCTGCACAACTTGCATTTAATTTAACACCTAGATGGGTTTCCCTGACGGGCTGCATGTTTATTACCACTATAAGCTTTAGATATGTTACCTCCCATTAAAGTCATTGCTTGGAATGTATGGGGCATCACATCCCCGGCAAAGAGGAGCATGATTCTTCACCACTTAGACTCATTACGGGCTGACATAGCTTTGCTCCAAGAGACGAAACTGACAGCTGAGGAACATGAGAAGTTAAAAATACGTTGGGTCGGACAAGTTATAAGCTCCCCCACGGAGGGTAGGAAGAGGGGGGTTGCAGTCCTAGTGCGCAAAGGCTTAGCAGCTGTTTTTTCTAAGGTAGAGATAGACAAGAAGGTGAGATTTATAATTGCCTTAATCCAGATTGACACTTCCACATACACCCTTTGCAATGTTTATGGCCCTAATGAATACGACCCTGACTTTTGGACGAACCTTCTAGCCACATTGGCCACATATAACGCTCCTATAATTATGGGGGGTGATTTCAGCTTGGCCCAGGCTCTCCCGCTGGATAGGTTTAAGGACCCTTCTGTCTCAAAAGCCTTGAAGATAAGTATGTCTAGATATAAACGTGAGGTATCCCTTGTAGGCTCCTTTAAAGAAACTTTGAACCTGGTAGATGTGTGGAGAGCTAGAAACCCTGTTGAGAGAGATTTCACTTGCCTTTCTAAAACGCACCATACCATGTCGCGTATTGACTATTTTTTGACTGCACCAAGTATCACGCTACAGATTTCTTTCACAAGTATAGGTCAAGTTACTATTTCAGACCACGCCCCAGTCACTCTGATCCTTCAGCCTCAGCTTCCTAAGCCTCCAAATAATAATTGGAGATTCCCTCTTCACCTTTATAACAATATTGAGTTCCGTCGCCATTTAAAGGCCTCCTGGACACACTACGCGTCAGACAATGCTTCCCACTTAAGAACTCCAGATTTATTTTGGCATGCCTCCAAAGCGGTGATGAGAGGCTTAAGAGGGTGGATGGGGCTCTTCTTTCTCAGCTCACTGAGGCCTACAATAACTATCTATCTACCCCTACGTTGCTGACTAGGAAAACGTACTATGACCTTAAGCAGACTAGGGATACATACCTCACTCAACAAGACAAAGTCAATATTCACAGGCAGGGGCGTTATTATCAGCATGGTAATAAGGCTGGCAGGTTACTCGCCAAATCACTCTTATAAGCCTAAGTCCCAGATTCTAGCTATTAAATCCAGGGGTACCATAACTGCTGACTCTAAGGAAATCATGGCCGAATTTGTAGACTATTATACCTCCCTATATTCTAAACAACTAATTCATTCAGAAGCAAAGCACCATTTTTGAGACGCAGTACAACTCCCCACTCTTACGGAGGACCAGACCTCCCTCTTGAACACCAAGATACACCCTCAGGAGGTTCTTAAGGCCATTCGGCAGAGCAAGTTGGGCAAAGCGGCGGGCCCTGACGGGCTGCCCGCGGAATATTTTAGGTTATTAGATGAGGAGCTGGCCCCTGTCCTATCTTCCCTGTACTCTGCGTATTTGGCAGGCACTGAGCAAATGAATGACAGATTTTCTGAAGCCAACATTTGTCTTCTATTGAAACCCGATAGGGATCCGACTCTTACCTCCTCTTATCGCCCCATTTCATTGTTAAATGGAGATTATAAACTTCTGATGAAGATTTTGGCGGATAGGTTGGCGACGGTTTCACCACACATAGTCCATGCCAACCAAACTGGCTTCGTAAAAGGAAGGTCATCAGTGTTAAATATTAGGAAGACTCTTGGTGTGGTGGCCCATTATTGGTACAACGCACATGCACAATCCCCCTCTCAGCTGCCAGATGCTTGCCTTTTAGCGCTTGATGCTGAAAAGGCGTTTGATCGGATTGAGTGGGACCATCTACACACTTCATTATCTCACTTTGGTATCCGGGGTAACTTTTCTAACTTCTTACAGCAATTATACACGGCCCGCAAGGCATCTCTCATAATAAATGGGGGGCTTTCTCCCTCTTTCACGCTGCAGAGAGGTACGAGACAGGGGTGCCCCCTTTCTCCTCTCCTCTTTGATCTGGCCATTGAGCCCCTAGCATCCTACATTAGACAGCACTGTGCAGGTCTAAACATACATGGCCGACGGCAGCATCTTTCTTTATATGCTGACGATCAGTTGCTCTTTGTAGGTAACCCTGGTACCAATTTGTACCCTCTTTTGGATATTATTGAGGATTTTGGCAAGTTTTCAGGATACAAGATTAATATCGACAAATCTGAAGTCACATGGTTACAGAACTCTTGTAACACAAATCTGGCAGGTACTGGTCTCACAATCACTGAAGGCTGCTTTAAATACTTGGGCATTCGCATACATGTTAATCCTCATAAATTATATTCTCTTAATCTTAGTGAGATTGTAAGTGATATTAAACAAATGTTGCTGAGTTGGGTGAAGCTCCCCCTTTCTCTTTCGGGAAGGGTGCATCTTTTCAAGATGGTCGCTCTGCCTAAGCTTCTTTATCCCTTGCAAATGTTGCCCCTTCTTCTCACCCAGCAAGACATCGCCTCCTTGCAGACTTCCATTGGTAATTTTATTTGGCAGGGTAAGAAACACAGGATAGGCAAGACTCCTCTGTCAATGCTGGTAGGTAGGGGTGGGCTCCGTCTTCCCAATATCATGTGGTATAATTGGGCAGCCCTTTCTAGGTTTATACTGGATTGGCTGGTAGGGAATGACTTTTACACCGTCCCTGATCTAGAGTCTAAAGGCTGTGACACACTGCAAGCGGAGCGACGCGAGGCAAAGCAGCTGCTTTGCTCCGCGTCGCATCACTTCTGAAGTTCAGATATTTCATCTCTGAGCGCTCAGCTACGCGACCTGACGCAGCAGAGTGCTCAGAGATGAAAAGGCAGGACACACTGAGCGCACACAGCTGCATGTACACGCTGCGCGTCGCTCCGCTTGCAGTGTGTCACAGCCTTTACTTCATCAAATCGCTACACCTGGCTTTCTTGCCTCATGCGGATCTTAAATCGTTACCCATGTTTGTACAAAACCATGTCTTATTTAGGGACCCCTTGAGAGCCTGGGCCAAGATTTCTAGACTCTGGGGATTGCAGAAATCTACTAGTAAATATCTCTCAATACAGGGTAACCTCAACTTCCTTCCTGGATACACTACACAGGCATTTCAGACATGGCAAGAATCAAAACTCACCAGACTTTATCAACTACTGCATCCCTTGACCTTTGAGATATTACCTTTTCAAGACTTGCGGGTGAGTTACGACCTCCCGAGCACCTACAGGTTTGCGTACTTCCAATGCAGACATTACATCTCTACACTAATTTCAGGGGGACTGTTGTCTAAGGAACCTTCCAATATAGACAGACTTTGTGCCTTGGCAAAATTGGGACCTTACAGACTCTCACACACATACAATCTGTTGTATCGCCATTTTGAGGACTCCACTTTGCGTGGGATCGTATCGAAATGGTCTCATTTTGAAGACTTAGAGGTGGACACAACGCTGATTACTTTGAGAGGGCAATTCAGGGTACTATTTCTGCAAAACTGAGAGAATCGCACCTAAAGTTTTTGCACCAAGCTTATATTACCCCTGGCATGCGTGCAAAATGGGTTCGAGGGGCACGTGATTTATGCAGTAAAGGTAGCCGGGATTCCCCTGATTGGATTCATCTGATGTGGGGGTGCCCAAAGGTGCAGAAGTTTTGGCAGAAGATTTCGTTTTGGCTGGGCAAACTAACCAAGCAAAATCTATCCCTCTCATCACAGTATGTGATTTTTCTGACGCCTAGAGACCAGACACATAAATACAACACTTTTATAATTACAGTCCTCATGTTAGCTAAACAGGCTATTCTTAGGGAGTGGGTGGGTGAAAGAACCACACCATTTCAGCAGCTGCTTAGAGCAGTACATACTCAGATGCTAATTGAGCAGGCAGACACAAGGGGAGACCCTGAGAAAAGAGTGAAGAGGTTTTTCCTTAAATGGGAGGTATATTTGATGCAGTTACCAGACATAGTTAGGGATAGAGTTCTCCTTCCCTTTAAAAACAGTCAGTATGTCCTAAAGGAAAATCTAAAGGGTAATTGGTGTCTCTCTCCACTGATTCAAACTGTTGAGAATTTCTTTCATCTGCGGAGGCGTGGGGTTGGCTGGATGGGGGGGATCCGGAGGTACCCTGGGTGAGTATGAGCATAATTGTTGTTTGTTGATCTTTCCGTTTTTCCTTCTATGCTATTCTCTTTCTTTCCTTATCTTAGTCATTATGCTTTCTCTTTTTCCTTTCTTCTTCTTCCCTTTGTTTGTCTGTAAACTAAAACATTCTTGAAAAAAGATGAGTCCAAGTGCATGCATGAAGATTTCATTTAAGTATCGGGCCTTATAACACGGTCACTGCCTTATATGTCTTACTATGCATTTGTTGATATCAAAACCTATTATACCAATGTGATTGTACTTGTCATGTATGTCTTGGATTCTTTTCTATAAAGTTTAAAAAAAAAAAAAAATAGTCTCCCCCTTGATGTGATCATAATGATCCATTGCACCTGCTGTAGTAATGCATTGGTTAACATATAGCCCCTTTACCTTTATCTTGTGTGTGTATATATATATATATATATATATATATATAAAACCAAGGAAAGGATTGCACTCACAGGACTTTTTCAAGAAGTAAAAAATATACTTTAATGTAATGTTTTCGGGGATCTTGTCCCCTTCGTCAGCATAATAAACAAAAGAAAATCACACCAATTTATAGTGAATACTAAACAAACATATCTCATACCAAGCGTGCAAGTGGCGCCAAAGTTTCATGCTGGAACGCTGCTTGCGTTCCACTGTCTCTTAGGACCGAAAGTAAGTGCCTTAAAGAAAAAAACTGTGTGTGTAAACAATTGTCCCATCGGTCCGATGAGCAATTCTGTTACTATGATCCTATGAGCTTTGGATATGTGTATGATTAGTTTAGGAGTGGGTTTGAATAATAAAACCTATGAGTATTATATGATACCATGAGTTCTGATTTAGGTGTACACTGAATATACAAGTGGAAAATCCCTAATATGTGAACTCTAGTAGAGCAGATGTAACACACTAGAGGATAACACATACGCTCATATGCTTTAGGCCAGATGAGAGGCTCCACTGACATGCAATATAGCATTATGATACAATCAGTATGACATAAAAACAATGTAGCCTGTAAGTTTGATTTAGTGTTCATTATGTTGTTAAAAAATTGGTTAGGTATATTGTTTGTAACATTCGCCTGTACACGTGTGGTGCACATATATTTAAACATTAGTATGAGATTGCTTAGTGTATAGGCCTATAATACAACATTTTGTGCATTAGCATTATGACTTAGTCAATAAGGGATTCCGACCGATTAGGCAGATTCTTTCTACAAGTTAGGATAGGACAGCTGTCTTATGTATCTTTTCATATTTCGATTTAGTCATGTATATAGGATTACTATGTATGCTTCAACTATGGCTATAAATATGGGGTACACATCACCTAGTTAGTTGATTTTGTTATAGGTACTGATACTTTCGGAATATGGGGGGTATAGGCTGCCCATACAAATATTGCACAAGTATAAGACAACACTGGTGAAATATAATACAACACTTGTGAAATAACAAAATAACACTTATGAAATATGTTATCACTTGAGACACTGACATGAGTTATCTGTAGCATCATTTGTTTGTGTCAATACCGATCAATATAAATAGATGACGGTAGCATTTTAATGTGTACGTTGGTTTCCATGGTAACAGAAATGCTCATCGGACCGATGAGACAATTGTTTACACACACAGTTTTTTTCTTTAAGGCACTTGTATGCTCTACACTTTTGTGTGAAATGTTGTATATTTTATAAACACATTGAAATGTTGTTTTGTTTTACGTTTTATGTTATGTTACACTATACAACCCCGGAAGTAATGTGATTATACTTCCGGTCCTAAGAGACAGTGGAACGCAAGCAGCATTCCAGCATGAAACTTTGGTGCCACTTGCACGCTTGGTATGAGATATGTTTGTTTAGTATTCACTATAAATTGGTGTGATTTTCTTTTGTTTATTATGCTGACGAAGGGGACAAGATCCCCGAAAACCTTACATTAAAGTATATTTTTTACTTGTTGAAAAAGTCCTATGAGTGCAATCCTTTCCTTGGTTATTACTTTGCATCATTGCACCCAGGCAGTTGACAGTCGGTGGGACGTGCTGGAATTGGTGTAATTATATATATATATATATATATATATATATTTAAAAAAAATATATATATATATATTTTATAGCCGGTAGCCTAGCACTCCTTCCACTCTTGTGCAGCCATAGCCTGGGTGCAGTCCTCAAAATAATGAATAAGTTAGCTTTGTAGATGAAGGGCACTCACAGGACTTGTAGAACAGGTAAAAGAATATGATCTTTATTTACAAAAAGCAGTTACATATCAAACAAACAATGTCCATTGTTTGATATATAACTGCTTTTTGAAAATAAAGATCATATTCTTTTACCTGTTCTACAAGTCCTGTGAGTGCCCTTCATCTACAAAGCTAATATATATAAATATATATATATATATATATATATATATATATATATATATATATGTGTATATATAGACAGAATGAGGCAAGTGCACTCTCACAAACCATTCTCCAAGTGCCAGGGTGCTATAGTAGGTTTAAGTATAGAGAACAGAAAACAGCACTCTCTGGGCTTAAATACAAATGGTTAATTTATTTGGTAACATTTCGGGGAATGCTCCCCTTCATCAGAACAACAATACCCAAGTGAACCAAACATTTATACACACATAGACCCCTCCCCCAGTGTAAAAAACTGCCAAACATTGTTGCCAAGGCAACCAATTTACAACACATATCTCCATAAACAAGTATTAATGCCATTAAGGCAAAAAAAGTAGCAATTATACTATACAAATGGAAGCACATACTCCTATAGGCCATACTAGAAGGCAACCCCTGGGAAGCAAAGTAGTGTGACACCATCAAACAGTCTATAATACAATACATCAGATACAATGTTGCAGAGGGGTAACCGGATCAAGACCCGTATGTGCAAAACGCAGTAACACCAATTAATGTATAAACCATCCCTGTAACATATGCATTTGCCCTTATAACAGTAAATCAGTCACATAAGTATACTGTAATAAACACAGCACTATTAGACACATCGCTGAATCATGTTGTATGTTCAAAAGACCGTAAAAACATCATGCTCGAACAATTAGTTAGTAAAAGTTAAAACATGTAGCCAACATAAGAACGCAAGTGTAGCGCACCCAGATGTACTATGCAGGTAGTGTGAAGCATTAACCTACCTAATACACAGAAAAGTATCACAAAGTGGTGGATCACAGGGCCCCCGGGACTGGCAAGTGTCGGCCCGTGATGTAACAGTAATGCGCATGCGTATCAACAAACACAGACCCGCCCCCGGTCGCTCAAATGGGCTAACTAGATTGGTTAAGAGAAACAAGCCCCTATTTGTATCCAAACACCTAATGCGCCTAAGTGCATGTAGCCCTAGTGTATATGAGGACATGGTAACACTATAGGTAGGACCGGGTATGACATGTCTAAGAGATAGGACCAAGTAAGATTATGGTCAGAGACCTAACCCAGGTAGAACATGACAAATAGAAATGACATAACAGGGCCACTCCAGGAAACTAATAAACATCCATTAGTCAAAAGGAGGTGTCGGGATAAGATCCCAGAGTGGCGTACAGACCTAGAACATATGGGACCTCCAGGGGGACGAATGGGCAGTCGGAAAGGTTGTATATTGAGCGGGAGACAACAAACTAATATAGTTGATTGGCAGGGACATACCCCTATACACATACGCTAAAGCACAGTGTCAGACGGAGGAAAGTGTCAAAAAAATGGAAATTAACACCCACATAAGAATACAGCTAAGATTGGAGCCCTCGCATAATACCTAGCCAGATGCAGAAGTGCAAGCTGGAACCTCAGGACCTGTGTACTGAGAAGCTGCACAGAAGGTGAAGCACAGTAGGATGCAAAGACCTATGGCAAACCCCTTTAATAAACGTTAGAGACCAAAAGTAACCTGATGACCAAACATGTAGCAAACACGCTAGAAATCATATATATTCTATGTTTGGCTCCTATGTATTGGGGAAATATACGCAAAAATCAACAAGAATAAGGGAGTCATGTAATGTGCAGTTAGACAGGGTACAGAGTATGTACAATTCATACCATCACAAAAGCATAGCCCCTCACAGGATCAACAAATCATGATCCAAGGAGTCCCCAACATAGCATAGTAGGTAAATAGAGTACAGTAGTTCGCATGGGGTATCCTAAACAACTCACAAGAAGCAATGCCAATCAATCCCCATGTTTAAGCCTCTAGGATGCACAGTGTCCAATTTATAAATCCATTCGGCCTCTTTCTGAAGTAGAAGAGTAATGTTTGGCAACAATGTTTGGTGTTTTTTTACACTGGGGAGGGGTCTATGTGTGTATAAATGTTTGGTTCACTTGGGTATTGTTGGTCTGATGAAGGGGAGCATTCCCCGAAACGTTACTGAATAAATTAACCATTTGTATTTAAGCCCAGAGAGTGCTGTTTTCTGTTCTCTATATATATTAGAAAAGAGAGAACAGCACTCCTGAGATAGAACAAAAGCTAGAACCTCACTGACGAGGCCCATAGGCCGAAAATATTGTCTAGGGTTGTTGCTTCCCTTGTTCAGAGAGGAATTGCCTGGTATTTCGGCGCTGGACTGTCATTGGGCAGGGTCAGACTGATATGCTACAGGATATGGTTTCTCTGTGAAGGGGAATAGTGTGCAAAAAGAACGTGCACCATGAGGAGTTACAATAAAAATGAACAGGCATGGAAGTTGTTCTGCTCTTGTTCTATCTCATGGAGCGCTGTTCTTTCTCTTTCGAGAGATATATAGAGATATATATAGATATATATATATAGATATATATATATATATCTATCTATATACACATATATATATATATATATATATATATATATATATATTTTAATATAGCACACAGAGAAAGTCCAGCACTCACTCACAAGCTCTCAACTAAGATAAATACCAGCAATGGAAGAGTTAGTTACCGCATCTGGCCAAATGGGAAAAGCTCAGGCACCTCATCAAGGTCTCTACCAAAAACCTGGGTCCCTAAACAGCCACACAATGCAGGCTCACATTCAAACAACTGGGAAAAAATTGGAGGGTGCACAGGCTTATGTAATCTCCCCAAACATATACAAAACACGGGTGGGGTCAGCACTCAGGCCGGACCGGGTACACATCCTATGACCCTGTATATGTTTGGGTTGATTACATAAACCTGTGCACCCTCCATTTTTTCACAGTTGTTTCAATATAGATTATATATATATATATATATATATATATATATATATATATATATATATATATATATATATATATATATATATATATATCCAATCATAAATAAGCACTCGCTGGACTTTGGCCAACTGTGTGAAAAAATATATTTATTGTGACGTTTCGGGACAACAAACAGTCCCTTCCTCTGACAAGTAACAATACAAACTGACGAAAATTTAAAGGTGAATAGAACCCTCCCCTGATTATTGATCCAATCAGTGCACATATTGTATACAGACAGGAGAAACAAACCCCCTGATAGGATAATCAAGTAGAAAAAAACAAACTGATAGGCTGAAGCCAAAGTGTAGTGTGAAATGACAAAAGTGACTAAAAGTAATAAGAAATTGTTCCCTTGCACCGCAAAAGAAAAACTGACATAGACCAACCTTGCTGAACATAAACTAATGAGGCCGTTGTTCATTTATAAATATAACAAGCCAAATCCTATCTACGAATTTTAACCAATCAAAACTTAGTGAGTTTTTTTCTACTTGATTATCCTATCAGGGGGTTTGTTTCTCCTGTCTGTATACAATATGTGCACTGATTGGATCAATAATCAGGGGAGGGTCCTATTCACCTTTAAATTTTCGTCAGTTTGTATTGTTACTTGTCAGAGGAAGGGACTGTTTGTTGTCCCGAAACGTCACAATAAATATATTTTTTTCACACAGTTGGCCAAAGTCCAGCGAGTGCTTATTTATGATTGGATCTATTGATTTTTTATAGCACCCTGGCAGCTGAAGAGTGATGGTGAGAGTGCATGCACCTACAAACCGAATATATATATATATATATATATATATATATATATATATATATATATATATATAAATAAAACAAGGAAAAGTGGACAGCACTCTCAGACCGGACCAGATACACATCCCATGACTTCCAAACAGGTTTATCTTTGGTTGCTGTCCGGTCTGAGAGTGCTGTCTACTTTTCCTTGTTTTGCTTATGCCTAGGGTGATTACATAAGTCCCTGACTTGTTCCCAGTTTGCAGTAAACAAAAAACCGGCGAGTCTCAAGGTGTAGTAAAAAAAATAAATTATTCATGGAGAAAAACACACTATTAAAAACAAGTGTTTTAAAATCCAGGCATGGAAAACAGCGTCTTACACGTTTCGGCAGAGGACTGCCTTAATCATAGCCATGCTGTAGATGTGTTACACATACTTTTTTTTATATTTTTTATTGAGGACTCAAAGTTCACAATACAGAAAAGCAAAACAGAAAATGATGTACATATCAGATATTCATTTCAAATCTGTATGAAAAGAAAAAAAAATAAGCATGAAGAACATAAAAGTCCTCAGTTTTCCCCCATCTAGAATGAATTGGCCACTTTAAGGCCACTGAATTGTCTTTTTTTCTTTTTCATTTTTATATAATAAAAAAGGGTTATAATCTTGATATGGATTTAATTTGTTAAATAGTTGAGTATGAAAAATGTTAAAAGAAAAAAGGGAGAAACCTGCAACTGGACCACACATCCCAAATACACTGAGTGTAATGTAAAATAAGGCAAATAAATAACAAATAAAAAGGAGAAAAAGTTCTTGTGGTAAATAAGTATGAAGCAACCAGGCAGAACTGTGGTAATGCTATCGGTGTGTTCATATATTTCATACTATGCAGTAATCATGTTGTGTAATGAATGTATGTCCTTCTCGAACTGGTAAATGCTTAACTTATTTGATTTGTAAATTTAACCCTCTCATGGCCCCGGCCGCTGGCCATTGAGAGGAGTCACATAGTATGTAGGTATAATCTCCAGCTGTGATATAAGATAATTAATGCTAGCCTCTGATATAAAAGGTGTAAAAGTTATCCTCTGGGGACCCCCACAAACCCCTGTGGCAACTGTGCGTATATAAATATTTACAGATAGCTATACTAGTAGCGGAGCGGTGACTAAATCTCTGGACAGTTTACACTAACACATAGTATAAAGGCAGTAACGTTGACGCCCGTGACATATTCAGGCAATTTTTGTATGTCCCCCTTGGGCCCCCCTCATGCCCACAGGTTGTGCAAGAGGACGATAATAGTTACATAGCACTTCATACACATTATGGTAAGTAAATACATGCAAAACCCATACTGAGACCACTTGTACATGGTAAGGTTGACACTCCGGTGCACAGCTTGAGATGCAGCTAATCGTTATTACTGTAAAGTCAGCCTGATAAATAAGAAAAAAAAAGTTATGAAGGTACATTGGGGATATAGCTTTAAGAACAACTGGAGAACAGTTCACACCGCAACTTGTGTGAGAGTCCAACTTTTAACTGGTTATAACACATTTACCCAGTAGGTATAAGTTATTGTAAGTAAAGGGTGTATTCCATCCAGACAGGGCATCTGTAGACTACCCTACCCCAGATCCAGGACACATCCAACACTGAGCAGATAGAAGCAAGTTCCATCTGTCACGATGGGGCACAAGCAACACTGAAGCTTGTATGAAAAATTAGATGTAGTCTCCGCCAATGTACGAGCCAGAAAGTTCTCCAAGTTCAGTGTATACAGCTCTATCTTAGCTTGATCCGATCTCCCCCTTGCCGTGTGCTGTGACACCTTCTCTTTTATGAACCGTGGGACCGAGTCTCCCAATGAAGGCTTTCTCTGAGAGGTAAACTTTTTAGCATACTTTTTGAGCTGAGAATCCTTGGCTTTCTTTGTGAGAGGTGGCGTGACAGCTCTCTGTGCTAGTTGCGGACCGCACTGCAGTTGGTGGGAGCAAGGCGAGGGCGCCATGTTTTCGGGGTGCTCCACAAGCGTTGACTCAGTCGGATTTGTGAATACCCTGTGTATCAGGTAGTCATAAGGGGCTTTAGCCATCAACTCTTGCATAAGATAGTCAAGTCTCTCCAAGCATGGGTCCGTTTTTTTGTGTGAGGTATTCTCCCGCAATTTTAGATGCCGCCTGAATGCGAAGTCACTGGTATTATGTCTGAAAATCTTCTCCTTTGAGGATTCAGAAGCCTTGTTGTATTTTGTTTGGTAATTGTACTATCCAGCTGGAGTCAGCAACCTCGGTGTTATCCGAGGGGGAAGCGCCGCCTGTTATGAGCCGCTGCTCCAGGCCCTTATTGTCTAATCCGGAGTTCTAGTGTCAAAAACACAGCCACAATTATAGTGATGAACCCTAAGCAGGGTTAGATAATGTTAGAGATAAAAAGTCTACCAAAATAGCTGTACGTTAGTGCCTATAAACAGCGGTTTTAAGGAATATTCTACCGGAGCTCCTGGATGTGTGACTGCTGTGGTACGCTACTTGGACACGCCCCCGTGTTACACATACTTTAAGTACACATCTAGCAATAAAGTTAATTACAGCCTGCTGGGATCATAAAGGGAAGTACGTCCCTACTAACTAATACACTTTAGACCTAATCCTGATGCAAAAACCCTTTAAGACTTATTAAAGCTTAGTGGTGTGGATAGCTTCAATAGTATTAACATATAATTCTAAAAGGGACAGATTAGTATATACTGAGGTACCTAAGGCTAACAATATTGCCTGGTTTAACAACCTGAACATAAATGAATACAAAAAATGTAAGTTGTCAGTATAAAGGTAGCCTATACCTATGTTCAATATATACATCCTTAATAATGTTATCATATGCATAAGTTATTTCTGTTGTTTAATTACTAAGTATATTAAATGTTTAGCTCCTTCAGGAGCAGTTTTATGTACAGGACTGCTCGCTAGCTATACTAAAAATTACACTGCTCATACTATGGACAGATATATTCAATCAGAATGTTAGTGGGGTAGAGGGTAATATTTATTAGCGCAACCAGAAATTGATGACATCCCCATCAATATTGAATCCCGCTGGCCTTCTGGTTTTTAATTGAAAAATCCAGAAGGCTTCTCTATAAAAGAACTTTTTTTACCCTGTCTCCCCCTCTGATTGACATTTGACATGTTCAATGACCTGCCATTTAAAAGTAGCATCTCTTTTATGGTGGACATAAATGAAGTGTCTTACCAGATCTGAGCACTCAATGCCATTCTCAATATTTTTGAGATGCTCTCTGATTCTACTACGTGCCTCCCTCAAAATGCACCCTATATATTATTTTTTACAATGGGTGCATTCTACCAAGTAGATTACAAATGAGCTACGGCAATTTGTGCAACTGCGGATATCATAAACTCTCTGAGTTGCTCGAGATTGGAAACTTTTTGACACTGCAGTATGTCCACAAGCTATGCAATTGGAAAAAACATAATTTATGTAAGAACTCACCTGATAAATTCATTTCTTTCATATTAGCAAGAGTCCATGAGCTAGTGACGTATGGGATATACATTCCTACCAGGAGGGGCAAAGTTTCCCAAACCTCAAAATGCCTATAAATACACCCCTCACCACACCAACAAATCATTTTAACAAATAGCCAAGAAGTGGGGTGATAAGAAAAAAGTGCAAAAGCATAAAAAATAAGGAATTGGAATAATTGTGCTTTATACAAAAAAATCATAACCACCACAAAAAAGGGTGGGCCTCATGGACTCTTGCTAATATGAAAGAAATGAATTTATCAGGTAAGTTCTTACATAAATTATGTTTTCTTTCATGTAATTAGCAAGAGTCCATGAGCTAGTGACGTATGGGATAATGACTACCCAAGATGTGGATCTTTCCACGCAAGAGTCACTAGAGAGGGAGGGATAAAATAAAGACAGCCAATTCCTGCTGAAAATAATCCACACCCAAAATAAAGTTTAAATGAAAACATAAGCAGAAGATTCAAACTGAAACAGCTGCCTGAAGTACTTTTCTACCAAAAACTGCTTCAGAAGAAGAAAACACATCAAAATGGTAGAATTTAGTAAAAGTATGCAAAGAAGACCAAGTTGCTGCTTTGCAAATCTGATCAACCGAAGCTTCATTCCTAAACGCCCAGGAAGTAGAAACTGACCTAGTAGAATGAGCTGTAATCCTCTGAGGCGGAGTTTTACCCGACTCAACATAGGCATGATGAATTAAAGATTTCAACCAAGATGCCAAAGAAATGGCAGAAGCTTTCTGGCCTTTTCTAGAACCGGAAAAGATGACAAATAGATTAGAAGTCTTTTGGAAAGTCTTAGTAGCTTCAACATAATATTTCAAAGCTCTAACAACATCCAAAGAATGCAATGATTTCTCCTTAGAATTCTTAGGATTAGGGCATAATGAAGGAACTACAATTTCTCTACTAATGTTGTTGGAATTAACAACCTTAGGTAAAAATTCAAAAGAAGTTCGCAACACTGCCTTATCCTGATGAAAAATCAGAAAAGGAGACTCACAAGAAAGAGCAGACAATTCAGAGACTCTTCTGGCAGAAGAGATGGCCAAAAGGAACAAAACTTTCCAAGAAAGTAATTTAATGTCCAATGAATGCATAGGTTCAAACGGAGGAGCTTGAAGAGCCCCCAGAACCAAATTCAAACTCCAAGGAGGAGAAATTGACTTAATGACAGGTTTTATACGTACCAAGGCTCGTACAAAACAATGAATATCAGGAAGATTAGCAATCTTTCTGTGAAAAAGAACAGAAAGAGCAGAGATTTGACCTTTCAAGGAACTTGCGGACAAACCTTTATCTAAACCATCCTGAAGAAACTGTAAAATTCTCGGAATTCTAAAAGAATGCCAGGAAAAATGATGAGAAAGATACCAAGAAATATAAGTCTTCCAGACTCTATAATATATCTCTCTAGATACAGATTTACGAGCCTGTAACATAGTATTAATCACAGAGTCAGAGAAACCTCTTTGACCAAGAATCAAGCGTTCAATCTCCATACCTTTAAATTTAAGGATTTGAGATCCTGATGGAAAAAAGGACCTTGCGACAGAAGGTCTGATCTTAACGGAAAAGTCCACAGTTGGCAAGAGGCCATCCGGACAGGATCCGCATACCAAAACCTGTGAAGCCATGCTGGAGCTACCAGCAGAACAAACGAGCATTCCTTCAGAATCTTGGAGATTACTCTTGGAAGAAGAACTAGAGGCGGAAAGATATAGGCAGGATGATACTTCCAAGGAAGTGATAATGCATCCACTGCCTCCGCCTGAGGATCCCGGGATCTGGACAGATACCTGGGAAGTTTCTTGTTTAGATGAGAAGCCATCAGATCTATTTCTGGAAGTTCCCACATTTGAACAATCTGAAGAAATATCTCTGGGTGAAGAGACCATTTGCCCGGATGCAACGTTTGGCGACTGAGATAATCCGCTTCCCAATTGTCTATTCCTGGAATATGAACCGCAGAGATTAGACAGGAGCTGGATTCCGCCCAAACCAGAATTCGAGATACTTCTTTCATAGCCAAAGGACTGTGAGTCCCTCCTTGATGATTGATGTATGCCACAGTTGTGACATTGTCTGTCTGAAAACAAATGAACGATTCTCTCTTCAGAAGAGGCCAAGACTGAAGAGCTCTGAAAGTTCCAAAATATTGATCGGTAATCTCACCTCCTGAGATTCCCAAACCCCTTGTGCTGTCAGAGACCCCCACACAGCTCCCCAACCTGTAAGACTTGCATCTGTTGAAATTACAGTCCAGGTTGGAAGAACAAAAGAAGCCCCCTGAACTAAACGATAGTGATCTGTCCACCACGTCAGAGAGTGTCGTACAATCGGTTTTAAAGATATTAATTGAGATATCTTTGTGTATTCCCTGCACCATTGGTTCAGCATACAGAGCTGAAGAGGTCGCATGTGAAAACGAGCAAAGGGGATCGCGTCCGATGCAGCAGTCATAAGACCTAGAATTTCCATGCATAAGGCTACCGAAGGGAATGATTGTGACTGAAGGTTTCGACAAGCTGAAATCAATTTTAGACGTCTCTTGTCTGTCAAAGACAGAGTCATGGACACTGAATCTATCTGGAAACCCAAAAAGGTTACCCTTGTCTGAGGAATCAATGAACTTTTTAGTGAATTGATCCTCCAACCATGATTTTGAAGAAACAACAAAAGTCGATTCGTATGAAATTCTGCTAAATGTGAAGACTGAGCAAGTACCAAGATATCGTCCAAATAAGGAAATACCACAATACCCTGTTCTCTGATTACAGATAGAAGGGCACTGAGAACCTTTGTAAAAATTCTTGGAGCTGTTGCTAGGCCAAACGGCAGAGCCACAAACTGGTAATGCTTGTCTAGGAAAGAGAATCTCAGAAACTGATAGTGAGCTGGATGAATCGGAATATGCAGATATGCATCCTGTAAATCTATTGTAGACATATAATGCCCTTGCTGAACAAAAGGCAGGATAGTCCTTACAGTTACCATTTTGAATGTTGGTATCCTTACATAACGATTCAATATTTTTAGATCCAGAACTGGTCTGAAGGAATTCTCCTTCTTTGGTACAATGAAGAGATTCGAATAAATCCCAAGCCCCTGTTCCAGAACTGGAACTGGCATAATTACTCCAGCCAACTCTAGATCTGAAACACATTTCAGAAATGCTTGAGCTTTCGCTGGGTTTACTGGGACACGGGAAAGAAAGAATCTCTTTGCAGGAGGTCTTATCTTGAAACCAATTCTGTACCCTTCTGAAATAATGTTCTGAATCCAAAGATTGTGAACAGAATTGATCCAAATTTCTTTGAAAAAACGTAATCTGCCCCCTACCAGCTGAGCTGGAATGAGGGCCGCACCTTCATGTGGACTTAGGAGCTGGCTTTGCTTTTCTAGAAGGCTTGGATTTATTCCAGACTGGAGATGGTTTCCAAACTGAAACTGCTCCTGAGGATGAAGTATCAGGCTTTTGTTCTTTGTTGAAACGAAAGGAATGAAAACGATTATTAGCCCTGTTTTTACCCTTAGATTTTTTATCCTGTGGTAAAAAAGTTCCTTTCCCACCAGTAACAGTTGAGATAATAGAATCCAACTGAGAACCAAATAATTTATTACCCTGGAAAGAAAGGGAGAGTAGAGTCGATTTAGAAGACATATCAGCATTCCAAGTTTTAAGCCATAAAGCTCTTCTAGCTAAAATAGCTAGAGACATAAACCTGACATCAACTCTGATAATATCAAAAATGGCATCACAGATAAAATTATTAGCATGTTGAAGAAGAAGAATAATGTTATGAGAATCATGATCTGTTACTTGTTGCGCTAAAGTTTCCAACCAAAAAGTTGAAGCTGCAGCAACATCCGCCAAAGATATAGCAGGTCTAAGAAGATTACCTGAACACAAATAAGCTTTTCATAGAAAGGATTCAATTTTCCTATCTAAAGGATCCTTAAAGGAAGTACCATCTGCCGTAGGAATAGTAGTACGTTTAGCAAGGGTAGAGATAGCCCCATCAACTTTAGGGATTTTGTCCCAAAACTCTAATCTGTCAGACGGCACAGGATATAATTGCTTAAAACGTTTAGAAGGAGTAAATGAATTACCCAATTTATTCCATTCCCTGGAAATTACTTCAGAAATAGCACCAGGAACAGGAAAAACTTCTGGAATAATTACAGGAGATTTAAAGACCTTGTCTAAACGTTTAGATTTAGTATCAAGAGGAGCAGAATCCTCAATTTCTAATGCAATTAGGACTTCTTTAAGTAAAGAACGAATAAATTCCATTTTAAATAAATATGAAGATTTATCAGCATCAACCTCTGAAACAGAATCCTCTGAACCAGAAGAATCATTAGAATCAGAATGATGATGTTCATTTAAAAATTCATCTGGATAAAGAGAAGTTTTAAAAGACTTTTTATGTTTACTAGAAGGAGGAATAACAGACATAGCCTTCTTAATAGATTCAGCAACAAAATCTCTTATGTTATCAGGGACACTCTGAACATTAGATGTTGATGGAACTGCAACAGGTAATGGTATTTTACTAAAGGAAATATTTTCTGCATTAACAAGTTTGTCATGACATTTAATACAAACAACAGCTGGAGGAACAGCTACAAAAAGTTTACAGCAGATACACTTAGCTTTGGTAGTTCCAGCACCAGGCAGCGATTTTCCTGAAGTATCTTCTGACTCAGATGCAACATGAGACATCTTGCAATATGTAAGAGAAAAACAACATATAAAGCAAAATTGATCAAATTCCTTAAATGACAGTTTCAGGAATGGGAAAAAATGCCAAAGAACAAGCTTCTAGCAACCAGAAGCAATGAAAAATGAGACTTAAATAATGTGGAGACAAAAGAGACGCCCATATTTTTTTAGCGCCAAAAAAGACGAACACATTATTTGGCGCCTAAATGCTTTTGGCGCCAAAAATGACGCCACATCCGGAACGCCAACATTTTTGGCGCAAAAGAACGTCAAAAAATGACGCAACTTCCGGCGACACGTATGACGCCGGAAACAGAAAAGATTTTTTTGCGCCAAAAAAGTCTGCGCCAAGAATGACGCAATAAAATGAAGCATTTTCAGCCCCCACGAGCCTAACAGCCCACAGGGAAAAAGTCAAATTTTTTAAGGTAAGAAAAAATGATTGAATCAAATGCATTATCCCAAATATGAAACTGACTGTCTGAAAATAAGGAATGTTGAACATCCTGAGTCAAGGCAAATAAATGTTTGAATACATATATTTAGAACTTTATAAAAAAAGCGCCCAACCATAGCTTAGAGTGTCACAGAAAATAAGACTTACTTACCCCAGGACACTCGTCTACATGTTGTAGAAAGCCAAACCAGTAATGAAACGAAAATCAGCAGAGGTAATGGTATATATATCTGAAAAGGGAGGTAAGAGATGAATCTCTACGACCGATAACAGGCAACCTATTAAATAGACCCCGTAGAAGGAGATCATTGCATTCAAATAGGCAATACTCTCCTCACATCCCTCTGACATTCACTGCACGCTGAGAGGAAAACCGGGCTCCAACCTGTTGCGGAGCGCATATCAACGTAGAATCTAGCACAAACTTACTTCTCCACTTCCATAGGAGGCAAAGTTTGTAAAACTGATTTGTGGGTGTGGTGAGGGGTGTATTTATAGGCATTTTAAGGTTTGGGAAACTTTGCCCCTCCTGGTAGGAATGTATATCCCATACGTCACTAGCTCATGGACTCTTGCTAATTACATGAAAGAACTGGCACTTATAATGCCCCTTAACATTCAATCAACTACCTGTGTGAACTTTCAAAGGGCGCAACATGCTGGTGGATAAGATATTTCCAAGGGTACATCCTCTCCTGGATACAAAATTACAGTCTGATGACACAAAGTCCTTCAGGCTGTCTTCAGCAGTAAGTATAGGGAGATGTTTTCTGACAATATCACATATTTGTACATACTGGGCACTATAAGATGTTATAAAAGTTGGTTTCTGAACATCAGGGTTTTATTTCGCCCTAGACCTTTCTGATCTGATAACAGTTGTTCCCTATCCATGTGAGAAACCTTCAAGTAGGCTCTGTTAACCACTTTTTTTGCGTAACCCCTAGCCAGGAGTTGGGATACAAATATCTCACTTTCCCTTTTGCAATTCTCTCCACCTGTACAATTTTGCCTAATGCGAATAAATTGGCCTTTAGCCACCTCAAAGCCAGTGTGCTTGGGGGGTTACTACAGGCATGTAAAATAGCGTTGGAGGCTATTGGTTTCCTATACAAGGTTGTCCTTACTGATTGTGACCCAATATCTCTGATAAGCAAAAGGTGAAGATAGGGAAAATACTTTGAATCATGAGCATAAGTGAACTGTAAGTTCACATTATTCTCATTGAGATAACCAACAAAGTCCAAGAGCTCCTGATGACCTCCCGTCCAAACAAACAGTTCCCAGTTTGTTTGATTAAGAGCTTGCATTTGTGTGTGTGGCTGTATTAGGGACCTAGGTTTTTGGAAGAGACCTTGACGTGGTACCTGGGCTTGTCCCATTTGGCCATATGCGGTAACTGACTCTTCCAGTTTTGCTTTTAATCTTAGCTGAGAGCTTGTGAGTGAGTGCTGGGCTTTTTCTGTGTGCTGTATTGTCTGTTTTGTAATTTTCCCTATGGGCCTGCACCTTCAGCAGGCCTGGGGTTAACTGTCTGTGACTCTGGAAATAGAATAGCTTTAAGTGAGTGCGATAGCAACCAAAGCTGAGCCTGTTTAGGATTCATGGGATGTGTACCCGGTCCGGTCTGAGAGAGCTGTCCACTTTTCCTTGTTTTGCTTATGATTACATAAGTCCCTGACTTGTTCCCAGTTTCTTTGATTAAGAGCTTGCATTTGTGTGCATGGCTGCATTTTGTGGCTATATTGGGGACCCAGGTTTTTGGAAGAGACCTTGACGTGGTACTTGGGCTTGTCCCATTTGGCCAAATGCAGTAACTGACTCTTCCAGTTTTGCTTTTAATCTTAGCTGAGAGCTTGTGAGAGAGTGCTGGACTTTTTCTGTGTGCTGTGTGTGTGTGTGTGTATATATATATATATATATATATATATATATATATATATATATATATATATATATATATATATATATATATATATATATATATAATTATTTTAAAATTTAACTTTTAATAGGTTGTATAGGGTAAAATTAAAGGGAAACATTTACTTAAAAACACACACACAATACCACTTGTGCTATGATTATCACATTCTAAAATATTGTTTGCTTGTGTGTAATAGTGCTACAGCTGGAATGTAATCGTCTATGGGGTTAATTGAGAGTAAGATGATCAAAAATGATCACCCAGGAAAAGTAAACAGTGTCACTTGGATGTTGTTACTGTTTCTTTAAATAGTGTGTTAAGAGATGTTGGGGAAGTTATCTAATTGCCAAAAAATTATCGCTATGGATGTGTTAATAGGTGAAATTGGTACAGAGCAGTGTGGTTGGTTGCTTGCTATATATAGCAGGCATTGGAAAGATATTTGGTTTGAGTTTATAGCATTATACTTTTATCACAACTTAAAAAAATAAATAGGAGGGACTGTTAATTATCACTGTTTCACCATTCACTTATAACAAATACATAAAGGAACCAAATACATATTAGAAGATAATGTTAGGATAATGCAATCAGTTCCACGTAAGCAATCAACCATATTAATGCAATCCAATATTATCTTTTACGACCATTTGATATTTTTGTGTCCAAATGTTATAAAACTTACATTTAGCACTTGCCAATCATGTGGTCACATTATGTTAGTTCAGAGCCTAAGTTATGATATGACCTATTGACAATTCTTTCGTGCCGAGAATAATAATATATACCATCTCTAAATGAGTCCACTCCAAGGATGACGTCACAAAAATGGGCGGAAAAAACACAAAGCGTCATAAACAGAAGCCAAGAGCGTAACACTCGCAATACCCTTTGAGAAAGCCGTGCTAGACGGCAAAACATGTTAGGGACTTGGTGAGGAGTCGATGGAAACTCCTTTGTTTTAACTGCCACCCGCCCACTTGTTGCTATATACTTCACTATAGATTTATGTATTAAGTGTGCCGATAGCTCAGCTGGTAAACTGGGGTCGTTTGAGAGATAGAAATGAATTGTTACTTTAGAGAAGTTTGGGCCAAGCATAAACGGAACAGAGACATCTTAAGATAGAGACTGACTTAAGCAAACTTGAGAGATAGAAATTAGTTGTTACTTCAGGGAAGCTTGGGCCGAGCATACATGGAACAGTGAGATCTAGAGATAGAGGCTGACTTAAGCATACGTGAACCGTTTATCTTCACAATAAAACAACTGAAGCAAAACTGAATTACGGGTATTGATACTAGTGTATTGTCAATAAATCAGGGTTAACAATGCAAAACCACATTGTGTTTTAGCTATACTATACCGAATTCTAAACGCTTTAGTATAAAATATTGACTGACCAATATAACTCTGTATACTTAAAACGCTACATTTAAATACCCACACACTATATGTTTTGCTATATATCAAATACTTGTGGTGACAAAACAATTCCAACAACAGAGAAGTGAAGTAAATGTTCTTAAACCTCTATAGACATTACATAATCATCTATTGTTATACATAGTACTATAAACACAATAAAGCTGACCTTTACTCCAATACAATGTTTATGAGATCACTAGGAGACTGAGAATCAGTTAACCATATATTCACTGAGAGTGTTAAGACATACGCAAATAAAGAAAGCACAATAAGCTTGCACAGTATATACTGTAATCAATCTGAAACACTGCCCTCACCTGCAAGTGGTCAAATTGTGTTCAATATTGAGAAACATACTATTAATGAGAGAGTGTTTAAAACATATGTAAATAAAGAAAGCATAATAAGCTTGCATATTATATGTTTCAAACATGCTGAAACACTGCCCTATTTTGCAAGTGGTTTAACTGTTTTCAGCATTGAGAAACATACAATTATTGACAGTGTTAAGACATATGCAAACAAAGAAAGCACAATAAGCCAGCATACTATATGTTGTAAACAATCTGAAACACTGTCCTTACTTGTAAGTGGCAAAATTTGTGTTCAGCATTGAGAAAGACAGTATTCATAAGTGATATCTTCCGATCACTGTTCAACAACATTATGTTTAATAGGAATAATTTTCCGATCACTATTCAGCAACATTGTGTTTAATAGGAATAATTTTCTTCACTACAAGTTTCATATTTGTAATCATAGAGACAGCTATTGTTATCTACTAAAGACCACTGAGATCGGCAATCAAGTTGTGATAAAAGTATAATGCTATAAACTCGAACAAAATATCTTTCCAATACCTGCTATATATAGCATGCAACCAACCACACTGCTCTGTACCAATTTCAACTATTAACAACACATCCATAGCGATAATTTTTCGGCAATTAGATAACTTCCCCAAGATCTAAACACACTATTTAAAGAAACAATAACAACGTCCAAGTGACACTGTTTACTTTTCCTGGGTGATAATTTTTTGATCATCTTACTCTCAATTAACCCCCTAGACGATTACATTCCAGCTGTAGCACTATTACACACAAGCAAACAATATATTAGAACGTGATAATCATAGCACAAGTGGTATTGTGTGTGTGTTTTTAAGTAAAATTTTTCCCTTTAATTTTACCCTATACAACCTATTAAAAGTTAAATTTTAAAATAACTTCTTCTACCCCTTTTCCTTTTTCTGAGATTAGATAATCTATCCTAGTTGTGATCATATTGTATGATCACACTCAAGATTCTATATATAAACTTGCAAACCTTCTGAGTGCTATATGTGTATTCTTTCATAGGTCTTCTCACCTCCTTAAAATTTCTCTCAAAGCTTGCTCAATACACAGCACCATTTTGCTCAATTTATACTCACACATACTAAGTTCACTACGATATTTTGAGCTACTATGAAGTCCAAACAAGTTTATAAGTAGTGCCATTGTTTTTTCTTTTGATTTCTTTAATGACTGAGGAAGTCTGCCTCCAATTGTTCACTTTTGAGATGTTACTGTTGTGACATTGTGTGTCTGGAAATCGAGATAAGACTCCCTTATCAACAAAGGTTAAGTTTCAAGGGCCCTGACAATTGCACAGAGTTCTATAATATTGAATGGCAACCTCACCTCTGAGGATCCCAAACACTGTGCTGTCAGAGACCCCAAACAGCTCTCAACCTGAATATTTGTATCTGTGGTAATCACAGATCAGGTAAGACAAGTAAGAAGCCTCCTGATTATTAAATTGATGATTCAGCCACCAAGTCAGAAAGATTGGTTTGTATTGGAATCTAAAATAGCTTTTGAGATAACTGGGTATAAACGTGGCATCATTAACAAAGCATATAAAGCTGAAGAGGTATCACGTAAAATTAAGCAAATGAAAATTTATCTGAAACTGTAATTATGAGACCTAGTACTTCTATTCACATAGCCACTGAAGGGAGTGAAAGACTGAGGATTCAGATAGATTAATATCAGTGTTATCATGGACACTGAATTTGTTTGAAGAAACAACAATAGTTGTTTTGTGTGAAATTCTGTTAAAGGAAAGGACTGAGCTAGTACCAATATATCATTCAGGTAATGGATTCATGTGGCAAAAGCACTGCAATACCCTGAGCTCTGCTATAGAAAAAAGTTACCTAAAACCATATTATTCATTTTCAGGTACTGACCAGGCCTGCCCCTGCTTAACTTCAGAGATCAGACAAGATTGGGTGCATTCAGGACAGTGTGGCAGTAGGTCGGAGTTGTAGCTAGACCATAGTGGAAGAGTAACAAACTGATAAAGTCTTTTTCAGAAAAGTAAACCTTAGAAACTGATGTTTCAAGTAAAATGCAAGCTTAATAGGTTAGGATGGTAAGCATCCTTTAATCTAATATTGATATAAACTGACCTTGGTTAAGGTAAAATAGTTCTGAATGTTATATTCTTAAAGATGAAATTCTTACTGTTTAGAGTTCAAGATCCAAAATTGGTCTCAAGGTGTCTTCCTTCTTTGGAACAATGAAGAGATTTGATTAAAATCCCATTCCCTGTTCTTGCAATGAATCAGAATAATTATTCCCATATCTCAACAGAGGCCAATATTTAAGGGCCCTGACATTTGAGACATTTTGAAGAAAACAAACATATATATATATTTTATTATTATTATTTTTTTAAGTACAGAAAAAAAAACCCTCTTTTGGAGGCCTTGTTCTTTAACTCATGCAAAAATCTTGAGAATAATGATCTGAATTAAAAAACGGCCCCCTAGAAGGAGAACTGGATCTGGGGCTACACTTATAATACATTTCACTACTCGAGTAGGAGTGGCATTTAAATACTGGAACACAATGTATTGGAGCATGTGCATATGCTACTGAAATAATAGTTGTGGAGGTGGGAACATAATTATTATCCTGTTTGGACTTGTTACAATGACCATTAGGTCCCCAGAGTAAACCATAGGAACCTTGCTTTAATCAGAGGTGTCAGTTGTGTGATAAAAGAAAATTAAAGGGCCACTGTAAGTAAATATTTTCTATGCCTGTTACTAACTAACTACCCCAAATACGCTTTTTATCAATAGCATTTCATTAACATATCTCTACCGTATATCATAAATCTTGTCTGCAAATTTAATTGTTTTCCAAACCCACTCCGTGGGTATCCTTTGCTCTGTACCAATCCGTTTACAATACCTAGGTTTCAAAATGGCGCTTTAAACACAAAGTTATTGGTTTAAGTATTTTGAACACTCAGTGCTGAAAATAGTGGGCAGGATAACGCGACATCATCGGCGAATAAAAGATATAACTTTTAGAACATTATGAAACTTCGTTTTGGAGAAAATATAGGTCAGTAGGTTTTAATTAATGTTTATTAACTTTAATATGTTAGTTGTTTAGCTTAAAAATTGTAACAGAAAGTAATCCTTTAAGAGTTTTTAAAAAAAATTGTAGACTACCTGTCTTGAGGGGGAAAAAAAGAAAAAAAAACTCCTTTTATCTTCAGTAATAATAGAGATGAAAGGAAAGAAAAGATTATCTAGATTATATACACTACATTAAGCATTAGAATAGCTACAAACATGATCTTGACAGATTTTTTTTTTTATATATACTTTCTATATACTTATATAATACAAAATACAGCATTACTAATAAAAAATTGTATTCTAAAGAAAACTTAATAGTTATAACTAACAGCCGGCTAGATTACGAGTTTTGCAGTATGAGTGAAAAAGCAGCGTTAAGGCTTTTTTTCACTACCGCTGGTATTACGAGTCTTGCAGGTATTTCTGCACCGCACACTTTTTTGGCCGTAACGCAGCGTAACTACCGCAGCTTTCAAAAAGTCCTTTTTCAATGGTACTTCCTTTGCACCGGTATTACGAGTCTGCCTGGGAGGCCAAAAAGTGAGCGGTACAGCCAATACCATCAAGATCCATACCGTAAACTAAAAGTCAGTAGTTATGGGTTTTACGCTACAAAGCCGTAACATAAAACTCATAACTAAAGTGCTAAAAAGTACACTAACAGCCATAAACTACCTATTAACCCCTAAACCGAGGCCTTCCCGCATCACAAATAAAATAAAATTATTAACCCCTAATCTGCTGCTCCCGACATCGCCGCCACTAGAATAAACATATTAACCCCTAAACCGCCACACTCCCGCATCGCAAACAATAGTTAAATATTAACCCCTAATTTGCTGTCCCTAACATCACCACAACATACATTACTGTTATTAACCACTAATCCGCGGGCCCCAATGTCGCCGCCACTATACTAAAGTTATTAACCCCTAAACCTAACCCTAAGTCTAACCCTAACACCCCCTACTTTAATATAATTAAGATAAATCTAATTAAAAATTCCTATCATTTACTAAATAATTCCTATTTAAAACTAAATAAATACTTACCTGTAAAATAAACCCTAAGCTAGCTACAATATAACTAATAGTTACATTGTAGCTATCTTAGGTTTTATTTTTATTTCACAGGCAAGTTTGTATTTATTTTAACTAGGAAGAATAGTTAGTAAATATTTATTATTAACTACCTAGCTAAAATAAATACAAACTTATCTGTAAAATAAAACCTAACCTGTCTTACACTAACACCTAACCTTACAATTAAATAAATTAAATTAATTAAATACAATTAGCTAAATTACAAAAAAAAAAAAACACTAAATTACACAAAATAGAAAATAAATGATCAGATATTTAAACTAATTACACCTAATAGCCCTGTCAAAATAAAAAAGCCCCCCCCAAAAAACAAACAAACAAAACCCTAGCCTAAACTAAACTGCCAATAGCCCTTAAAAGGGCCTTTTGCTGGGCATTGCCCCAAAGAAATCAGCTTTTTTACCTGTAAAAAAAAAATACAAACAACCCCCCAACAGTAAAACTCACCATCCACACAACCAACCCCCCAAATAATCTAATCTAAAAAACCTAAGCGCGCAATTGCCCTGAAAAGGGCATTTGTATGGGCATTGCCCTTAAAAGGGCATTTTGCTCTTTTTCAGCCCAAACCCCTAATCTAAAATTAAAACCCACCAAATAAATCCTTAAAAAAACCTAACACTAACCCCTGAAGATCCACTTACAGTTTTGAAGACTGTACATCCATCCTCAACGAAGCCGGGATAAGTCTTCATCCAAGCGGCAAGACGTCCTCAACGAAGCCGGGAGAAGTCTTCATCCAAGCCGGTAGAAGTGGTCCTCCAGACGGGCAGAAGTCTTCATCCAGACGGCATCTTCCATCTTCATCCATCCGGTGCGGAGCGGCTCCATCTTCAAGACAACCGGCGTGGAGCATCCTCTTCAATCGACGTCTTCTTCCGAATGAAGTTTCCCTTTAAATGACGTCATCCAAGATGGCGTCCCTTAGCTTCCGATTGTTTGATAGATTTCTATCAGCCAATCGGAATTAAGGTTGAAAAAATCCTATTGGCTGTTGCAATCAGCCAATAGGATTGAGCTTTCATCCTATTGGCTGATCCAATCAGCCAATAGGATTGAGCTCGCATTTTATTGGCTGATTGGATCAGCCAATAGGATGAAAGCTCAATCCTATTGAGAATTAGTAGCTAAATCAGATATAGAAATAGCTGGTCTGAGAATTTAACCGCTATGTAAAACAAGATACAACTTTAAAACCTTGCAAAAAGGATTAACAGACACACCTAGTTTAAATAATTCCTTAGCAATAAAGGTCAGAGACAGCAGTTAGGTATAAGGGAAAATCTCAGGGAGAATCTTAAATCCTTAAAGTAACTAAGAACTCTTTAAAAAGAGAACAATTTGTTCAACTTAAAATAAAAATAAAAAAGGAGTAATTATCAGGTTTCTACAGCAGATGAGGGATCATCACTCTTTAGAATAAATCTCATTATCTGAAGATACCACAGTATCTGTTGGAACAGGGTACATAGCACTAACCAGGAAAAAAAAATCTGAACCGACCTTTTACGCTTTTTTAAAAGCATGTGAGCAACAAAAAAAGGAAATTTATGCTTACCTGATAAATGTATTTCTTTTACAATATGACGAGTCCACAGATTTCATCCTTACTTATGGGATTACGCCTCCTGGTCAGCAGGAAGTGGCAAAGAGCACCACAGCAGAGCTGTATATATAGCTTCTCCCTTCCCTCCCACTCCAGTCATTCGACCGAAGTTAGGAAGAGAAAGGAAAAGCCAAAGGTGCAGAGGTGACTGAAGTTTAACAAAAATAAGTAAATACCTGTCTTAGAAATGACAGGGTGGGCCGTGGACTCCTCATATCGTAAAAGAAATAAATTTATCAGGTAAGCATAAATTTCCTTTTCTTTTACAAGATATGACGAGTCCACGGATTTCATACTTACTTATGGGATACAATACCAAAGCTATAGGACACGGATAAAAGGGAGGGACAAGACCGGAACCTAAATAGAAGGCACCACTGCTTGAAGAACCTTTCTCCCAAAAACAGCCTCAGATGAAGCAAAAGTATCAAATTTGTAAAATTTGAAAAAAGTGTGATGAGACGACCAAGTTGCAGCCTTGCAAATCTGTTCAACAGAAGCATCGTTTTTAACCCCTTAAGGACCAAGGCCATTTTTCAATTTCTTTCCCTTAAGGACCAGGGCTATTTTTACATTTCTGCAGTGTTTGTGTTTAGCTGTAATTTTCTTCTTACTCATTTATTGTACCCACACATATTATATACCGTTTTTCTCGCCATTAAATGGACTTTCTAAAGATACCATTATTTTCATCATATGTTATAATTTACTGTAAAATTTTTTATAAAATATGAGGAAAAAATGGAAAAAAACACACTTTTTCTAACTTTGGCCCCAAAAATCTGTTACACATCTACAACCACCAAAAAACACCCATGGTAAATAGTTTCTAAATTTTGTCCTGAGTTTAGAAATACCCAATGTTTACATGATCTTTGCTTTTTTTTACAAGTTATAGGGCAATAAGTACAAGTAGCACTTGGCTATTTCCAAACCACTTTTTTTCAAAATTAGCGCTAGTTATATTGGAACACTGATATCTTTCAGGAATTCTTGAATATCTCTTGACGTGTATATATTTTTTTTTAGAAGACATCCCAAAGTATTGATCTAGGCCCATTTTGGTATATTTCAAGCCACCATTTCACCGCCAAATGCGATCAAATAAAAATAAATTGTTCACTTTTTCACAAACTTTAGGTTTGTCACTGAAATTATTTACAAACAACTTGTGCAATTATGGCATATATGGTTGTAAATGCTTCTTTGGGATCCCCTTTGTTTAGAAATAAAAGACATATATGGCTTTGGCGTTGCTTTTTGGTAATTAGAAGGCCGCTAAATACCACTGCGCACCACACGTGTATTATGCCCAGCAGTGAAGGGGTTAATTAGGGAGCATGTAGGGAATTTCTAGGATTAATTTTAGCTTTAGTGTAGTAGACAACCTCAAGTATTGATCAAGGCCCATCTTGGTATATTTCATGCCACCATTTCACCGCCAAATGCCATCAAATTAAAAAAATTGTTAAATTTTTCACAATTTTAGGTTTCTCACTGAAATTATTTACTAACAGCTTGTGCAATTATGGCACACATGGTTGTAAATGCTTCTCTGGGGTCCCCTTTGTTCAGAAATAGCAGCCATATATGGCTTTGGAGTTTCTTTTTGGTAATTACAAGGCGGCAAAATGCCGCTGCGCATCACACGTGTATTATGTCTAGCAGTGAAGGGGTTAATTAGGTAGCTTGTAGGGAGCTTGCAGGGTTAATTTTAGCTTTAGTGTAGAGATCAGCCTCCCACCTGACACATCCCACCCCTGATCCCTCCCAAACAGTTCTCTTCCCTCCCTCACCCCAAAATTGTCCCCGCCATCTTAAGTACTGGCAGAAAGTCTGCCACTACTAAAATAAAAGCTCTCTTAATTTTTTAAAATTTTTCCCCCAGCATATTTACATATGCTGCTGTGTAGGAGCCCCCCATAGCACCCAACCTCCCTGAGCCCCCCCACACAGCTCTCTAATCTCCCCCCTCTCACTATTTGGTGCCATTTTGGGTACTGGCAGCTGTCTGCCAGAACCCACTTTTCAAACTTCAGTGCATTTTTTTTTAATATTTTTTTTTTCTGTAGTGTAGCTGGCCCCCCCTCAATACCCCCCACCCCCCTCTCCCAGATCCCTTTTATAAATAAAAATTAAAACCCCATCACCCGCTCCCACCACGGATCACTTCCCGCTCCCACCACAACCGGACCGTTTATGTGTTATGTTAAGATCGGGCGCGCACACGCACGCAGCCCCGCCCCCGTGCACGCACCGGGACTAATCCGGAACAAGATTCCCAGCGATGGGCAACCCACCCTCCTCCCTGTAGCTGCTCCCACCCACAAACGATCGGCACCATCGCTGGCCGATGCAGAGAGGGCCACAGAGTGGCCCTCTCTGCATCGGTGTGCCAGAAAAGGTATTGCCATGATGCCTCAATATCGAGGAATCACGGCAATACCTTGAAAGCGGCTGGAAGCGATCAGGATCGCTTCCAGCCGCTTTAAACACCTAGGTCGTACAGGGTACGTCGCTGGTCTTTAAAGATCAGGTTGTGTACGATGTATCCTGTACGACTCGTGTCGTTAAGGGGTTAAATGCCCATGAAGAAGCCACAGTCCTAGTGGTATGAGCCGTAATTCTTTCAGGAGGCTGCTGGCCAGCAGTCTCATATGCCAGATGGATGATACTCTTCAGCCAAAAAGAAAGAGAGGTAGCCGTAGCTTTCTGGCCCCTACGCTTTCCAGAAAAAACAATAAATAAAGAGGATGATTGACAAAATTCTTTAGTCGCCTGTAAGTAAAACTTCAGGGCACGGACCACGTCCAAGTTATGCAGCAAACACTCCTTCTTAGAAGAAGGATTAGGACACAATGAAGGTACAACAATTTCCTGATTAATATTCTTATTAGAAACAACCTTAGGAAGAAACCCAGGTTTAGTACGTAAAACCACCTTATCAGAATGGAAAATAAGATAAGGAGAGTCACATTGCAACGCTGAAAGCTCAGAAACTCTATGAGCAGAAGAAATAGCAACCAAAAATAAAACCTTCCAAGATAACAACTTAAATATCTATGGAATGCATGGGTTCAAACGGAACCCCTTGAAGAACATTAAGAACAAAATTCAAACTCCAGGGTGGAGCAATTGGTCTAAACACAGGCTCGATTCTAGTCAGAGTCTGACAAAAAGACTGAACATCTGGAACATCTGCCAAACGCTTGTGTAGTAAAATCAACAAAGCAGACATTTGTCCCTTTAAGGAACTTGCTGACAACCCTTTATCCAATCCTTCTTGCAGAAAAGATAAAATCCTGGGAATCCTAACTCTACTCCATGAGTAGCCCTTGGATTCGCACAAATAAAGATATTTACGCCATATCATATGGTAGATCTTTCTAGTGACAGGCTTACGTGCCTGAATCAAAGTATCAATGACCGAATCAGAGAACCCCCACTTAGATAAAATCAAGCGTTCAATCTCCAAGCAGTCAGCTGCAGAGAAATTAAATTTGGATGACGGAAGGGTCCCTGAATGAGAAGGTCCTGCCTCAATGGAAGCTTCCACGGTGGCAGAGAGGACATGTCCACCAGATCGGCATACCAAGTCCTGCGAGACCACGCAGGCGCGGTTAGAATTACCGAAGCCCTCTCCTGTTTGATCCGTGCAATCACCCGGGGAAGGAGAGCAAATGGTGGAAACACAAGCTAGGTTGAACGACCAAGGCACTGCCAAGGCATCTATCAGTTCGGCCTGAGGATCCCTTGACCTGGATCCGTATCTCGGGAGCTTGGCATTCTGACGAGATGCCATCAGATCCAATTCCAGTCTGCCCCATCTGATGATCAGAGTGGCAAAGACCTCTGGATGAAGTTCCCACTCCCCCGGATGAAACGTCTGTCTGCTTAAAAAGTCTGCTTCCCAGTTGTCCACTCCTGGGATGTAGATTGCTGACAGATAACAAGAGTGAGTTTCCGCCCACCAAATTATCTTGGACACTTCTGTCATCGCTAAGGAACTCCTTGTTCCTCCCTGATGATTGATGTAAGCCACAGTCGTGTGATTTTGTCCGATTGAAAGCGGATGAATTTGGCTGAAGCCAACTGAGGCCACGCCTGAAGCGCATTGAATATTGCTCTCAATTCCAGAATATTGATTGGAAGACGAGACTCCTGCTGAGTCCACACACCCTGAGCCTTCAGGGAATTCCAGACTGCACCCCAGCCTAGTAGACTGGCATCCGTTGTCACTATCACCCATGAGGGTCTGCAGAAGCACGTCCCTTGGGACAGATGATCCGGCGACAACCACCAAAGAAGAGAGTCTCTTGTCTCCTGATCCAGATCTATCTGAGGAGACAAATTTGCATAATCTTCATTCCACTGCCTGAGCATGCTCAGTTGTAGTGGTCTGAGATGAAAACGAGCAAACTGAATGATGTCCATTGCAGCCACCATCAATCCAATTACTTCCATGCACTGGGCCACTGATGGCCGAGGATTGGACAGAAGAGCTTGGCATGTATTCAGAATCTTTAACTTTCTGACCTCCGTCAAGAAAATTTTCATAGATACGGAATCTATTAGAGTTCCCAAGAAGGGAACCCTTGTCTGTGGAATTAATGAACTCTTTTCTAGATTCACCTTCCACCCGTGAGTCCTCAGAAAGGACAGAACCATGTCTGTATGAGACTTTTTCAGATGGTAAGACGACGCCTGGATCAGAATATCGTCCAGATAAGGCGCCACTGCAATGCCCCGCTTCCTGAGAACCTCCAGAAGTGACCCTAGAACCTTTGTGAAGAGCCTGGGTGCTGTGGCCAACCCGAAGGGAAGAGCCACAATCTGAAAATGTTTGTCCAGAAAGGCAAACCTTAGGAACTGGTGATGATCCTTGTGGATAGGAATATGAAGATATGCATCCTTCAAGTCCACGGCAGTGATATATTGACCCTCCTGGATCAATGGAAGAATTGTTTGAATACTCTCCATCTTGAAGGATGGGACTCTGAGAAACTTGTTTAGACTTTTTAGATCTAAAATAGGACGAAACGTGCCCTCTTTTTTGGGGACCACAAAGAGATTTGAGTAAAACCCTTGCCCCTGTTCCAGTATTGGAATGGGACAAATTACTCCCATAGTAGAGAGGTCTTTTACACAATGTAAGAACGCCTCTCTTTTTATCCGGTCTACAGATAATTTCGAAAAAAGAAACCTCCCCCTTGGGAAATATTTTTTTAATTCCAGTTGATACCTTTGGGACACAATTTCCAGTGTCCAAGGATCCTGAACATCTCTTACCCAAGCCTGGGCAAAGAGAGAAAGTCTGCCCCCTACTAGATCCGGTCCCAGATCGGTGGCCGCCCCTTCATGCCGTCTTGGTGGTAGCAGCAGGCTTTTTGGGTTGTTTACCCTTGTTCCAAGCCTGGTTGGGTCTCCAGACAAACTTGGCCTGAGCAAAATTCCCTTCCTGTTTGGTGGAAGAAGAGGAAGAAGAGGGGACTTCGAAAGGAACGAAAATTATTTTGTTTCCCCCTCAGTTTAGCAGATCTATCTTGAGGAAGGAGATGACCCTTACCTCCCGTAATGTCAGAAATAATTTCTTTCAAGTCAGGCCCGAATTGGGTTTTTCCTTTGAAAGGAATAGCCAAAAACTTTGACTTAGATGACACATCAGCAGACCAAGACTTTAACCATAACTCTCTACGCGCCAAAATGGCAAATCCGGCATTCTTAGCCGCCAATTTGGCAATCTGAAAGGCGGCATCTGTAATAAAAGAATTAGCCAGCTTAAGAGTCTTAATTCTACCTAAAATATCCTCTAAATGAGTTTGTCTTAAGAGACTCTTCTAATGCATCAAACCAGAAGGCCGCCGCAGTGGTAACTGGTACAATGCAGGCCATCGGTTGTAAAAGGAAACCCTGATGAGTAAACAGTTTCTTTAGCAGACCCTCCAATTTCTTATCCATAGGGTCTTTGAAAGCACAACTGTCCTTAATAGGAATAGTTGTACGCTTAGCTAGGGGAGATATAGCTCCCTCCATCTTAGGGACTGTTTGCCAAGAGTCCCGAACAGTGTCAGATATGATATATATCTTCTTAAAATTAGGAGAAGGTGAGTACAGGATACCCGGTCTGTCCCATTCTCTCAATAATCTGTGAAATTCTCTTAGGAACTGGGAAAACATCAGTGTAAGCAGGTACCTCTAAGTACTTGTCCATTTTACACAATTTCTCTGGTGGTACCACAATAGAGTCACAATCATCCAGAGTCGCTAAAACCTCCCGAAGTAACAGGTGGAGGTGTTCAAGCTTAAATCTAAAGGATATGACGTCCGAGTCCGTCTGAGGCAACAAACTTCCCGAATCGGAATGTTCCCCCTCAGACAGAAGTTCCCTGACCCCCAAATCAGATCCCTGTGAGGGTACATCGGAAATTGCTAATAAAGCATCAGAGGACTCTGTAACACTGGTAACTTAGATAATACCTCTGTAAGGGTAGTTGACATAACTGCAGCCATATCCTGCAGAGTAAATGAATTAGACGCGGTTGAAGAACCCGGCGTCGCTTGGGTGGGCGTTAAAGGTTGTGACACTTGGGGAGAATTTGGCGGCATATCTACTCAGACTGAGAATCATCCTTAGACACACTTTCTTTACATAAAATCTGCTTTTTACATTGTAAGGTCCTCTCAGTACACGAGGGACAAAAAGAGGGGGTTCCACAATGGCATCTAAACACATAGAACAAGTAGTTTCCTCAAGTTCAGACATGTTAAACAGACTAGCCATAGCATAATAGTCATTCTTTACTTAAAATATTGAGCTCTGAATTCAATAATATAGACAAAAAAGTTAAAACAAAAAAGTGTACTGCGCCTTTAAATAATAAAAGCGCAACAATTTTACTGCTATCTTCAAAACAGCATTTATGGCAATAAAATTGTTTTAATGTGCCCAAAATATACTAACAGTATTGCACCAGCTTGCTTAGATGTATAAAAAGCAATATAAATCGATTTAACCGTTATAATAAAAAAACTTTTTATTTATTCAGGGCCCTGCACCTCGCTCTGCTGTGGCGCCTACCTGCCCCCGGAATACACTGCTGCTGCTTGAGAAGCTTTTAATACCCTTCGAATGGCAAAACAACTTAGGCCCCACTAGAGCCCAGGACCTTGCTGTCTATGCGACCCAGAAGATACAGCGCGCGAAAATAGGCCCGCCCCCCCATGGGCATAACATTAGCCGTTACAGAGACCCGCATGGGTTGCAAAGAAAAAAATCAAACATGTCGATTTTAATAAAATATAAAGCCATGTGCCCCTCTTACACAAACATGTCATACCAATATCAAGTCTAACTGCCTAATAAACAACTGTACTCCCTTAGGTCAGATAAATGAATGACCGTTCTTAGCCAGCAACCGCATCTCCCAGATTTTAGCCCATTAATTCTCAAAAGTGATATTAGACACATTTAGCAGTCAATATAAAGGGAATTCCAGGTACACCATTACCATACATGTAGTGCATACTGATTTACCCCTCCCCAGACAGGGAATAATGTCAGCCTGCTCTGATGCATAGTCTCCCCAGAAACAAATGACTGAACATACCTCAATGCTGCTGGTAGCATGACACGGTTCTCCACACTGAAGATGTTTCTTTACACTACCTTCAACTACTCTGTGGGAACCAGCATGGATCTTAGATAACATTTGCTAAGATCATCAACATCAGGGCAGAAAAATAAGATGTCTCCACTCCTCTTAGGAAGTTATAGACTGACTATTTCTCCCTGAGGAAAATAGTACTCACTGGCACCATTTTAAAATAAACTTCTTGATTGAAGAATCTAAAACTAACACCTCACTTTACCTCTTCCTATCACTAACACAGGCAAAGAGAATGACTGGAGGTGGAGGGAAATGAGGAGCTATATATACAGCTCTGCTGTGGTGCTCTTTGCCACAAGGATGAAATCCGTGGACTCGTCATATCTTGGAAAATAAATTAATTTATCAGGTAAGTTCTTACATAAAACATAATTTATGTAAGAACTTACCTGATAAATTCATTTCTTTCATATTGGCAAGAGTCCATGAGCTAGTGACATATGGGATATACAATCTTACCAGGAGGGGCAAAGTTTCCCAAACCTCAAAACGCCTATAAATACACCCCTCACCACACCCACAATTCAGTTTAACGAATAGCCAAGCAGTGGGGGTGATAAAGAAAGGAGTAGAAAGCATCAACAAAGGAAATTTGGAAATAATTGTGCTTTATACTAAAAATCATAAACACCATAAAAACGGTGGGCCTCATGGACTCTTGCCAATATGAAAGAAATGAATTTATCAGGTAAGTTCTTACATAAATTATGTTTTCTTTCATGTAATTGGCAAGAGTCCATGAGCTAGTGACATATGGGATATCAATACCCAAGATGTGGAGTCTTCCACTCAAGAGTCACTAGAGAGGGAGGGAATAAAAATAAAAACCGCTATATTTCCCTGAAAAAATTAATCCACAACCCAAAAAAATAAGTTTATTTTCATTTTTGAAAGAAAAAAAAAAAACAAAAAGCAGAAAAATCAAACTGAAATAGCTGCCTGAAGAACTTTTCTACCAAAAACTGCTTCCGAAGAAGCAAATACATCAAAACGGTAGAATTTAGTAAATGTATGCAAAGAGGACCAAGTTGCCGCTTTGCAAATCTGATCAACTGACGCTTCATTCTTAAAAGCCCACGAAGTGGAGACTGATCTAGTAGAATGAGCTGTAATTCTCTGAGGCGGGGCCTGACCCGACTCCAAATAAGCTTGATGAATCAAGTTTCAACCAAGAAGCCTTCCGACCTTTCCTAGGACCAGAAAATAAAACAAATAGACTGAAAGTCTTCCTGAAATCTTTAGTAGCTTCCACATAATAACATTTCAAAGCTCTTACCACATCCAAAGAATGTAAGGATCTCTCCAAAGAATTCTTAGGATTAGGACACAAGGAAGGGACTACAATTTCTCTACTAATGTTGTTAGAATTCACAACCTTAGGTAAAAATTGAAAAGAAGTCCGCAAAACTACCTTATCCTGATGAAAAATCAGAAAAGGAGACTCACAAGAAAGAGCAGATAGCTCAGAAACTCTTCTAGCAGAAGAGATAGCCAAAAGGAACAACACTTTCTAAGAAAGTAGTTTAATGTCCAAAGAATGCATAGGCTCAAATGGAGGAGCCTGTAAAGCCTTCAGAACCAAATTAAGACTCCAAGGAGGAGAAATTGATTTAATCACAGGCTTAATACGAACTAAAGCCTGTACAAAACAGTGAATATCAGGAAGTATAGCAATCTTTCTGTGAAATAAAACAGAAAGAGCAGAGATTTGTCCTTTCAAGGAACTTGCAGACAAACCCTTATCCAAACCATCATGAAGGAACTGTAAAATTCTAGGAATTTTAAAAGAATGCCAGGAGAATTTATGAGAAGAGCACCATGAAATGTAAGTCTTCCAAACTCTATAATAAATCTTCCTAGAGACAGATTTACGAGCTTGTAACATAGTATCAATCACTGAGTCAGAGAAACCTCTATGACTAAGCGTTCAATTTCCATACCTTCGAATTTAATGATTTGAGATCCTGATGGAAAAACGGACCTTGATATAGTAGGTCCGGCCGTAACGGAAGTGGCCAAGGCGGGCAACTGGACATCCGAACCAGATCCGCATACCAAAACCTGTGTGGCCATGCTGGAGCCACCAGCAACACAAAAGACTGTTCCATGATGATCACTCTTGGAAGGAGAACTAGAGGCGGGAAGATGTAAGCAGGTTGATAACACCAAGGAAGTGTCAGCGCATCCACTGCTTCCGCCTGAACATCCCTGGACCTGGACAGGTATCTGGGAAGTTTCTTGTTTAGATGAGAGGCCATGAGATCCATCTCTGGAAGACCCCACATCTGAACAATCTGAGAAAACACATCTGGATGGAGAGACCACTCCCCTGGATGTAAAGTCTGGTGGCTGAGATAATCCGCCTCCCAATTGTCTACGCCTGGGATATGCACCGCAGAGATTAGACAGGAGCTGGATTCCACCCAGGCAAGTATCCGAGATACTTCTTTCATAGCTTGGGTACTGTGAGTCCCACCCTGATGATTGGCATAAGCCACAGTTGTGATATTGTCTGTCTGAAAACAAATGAACGGTTCTCTCTTTAGCAGAGGCCAGAACCGAAGAGCCCTGAGAATTGCACGGAGTTCAAAAATATTTATTGGTAATCTCGCCTCTTGAGATTTCCAAACCCCTTGTGCTGTCAGAGATCCCCAAACCGCTCCCCAACCTGAAAGACTTGCATCTGTTGTGATCACAGTCCAGGTTGGGCGAACAAAAAAAGCCCCTAGAACCAAACGATGGCGATTTATCCACCATGACTGAGAGTGTCGTACATTGGGATTCAAGGATATTAATTGTGATATCTTTGTATAATCCCTGCACCATTGATTCAGCATACAAAGCTGTAGAGGTCTCATGTGAAAACGAGCAAAGGGGATCGTATCCGATGCTGCAGTCATGAGACCTAAAACTTCCATGCACATAGCCACTGAAGAAAATGACTGAGACTGAAGGAGCCGGCATGCTGCGACCAATTTTAAATGTCTCTTGTCTGTTAGATTCAGTGTCCATGACTCTGTCTCTATCTGGAAGCCTAAAAAGGTGACCCTTGTCTGAGGAATCAAGAAACTTTTTGGTAAATTGATCCTCTAACCATGTTTCCGAAGAAACAACACTAGTTGATTCGTGTGAGATTCTGCAGTATGTAAAGACTGAGCTAGTACCAAGATATCGTCCAAATAAGGAAACACAGCAATACCCTGTTCTCTGATTACAGATAGTAGGGCACCCAGAACCTTTGAAAAGATTCTTGGAGCTGTTGCTAGGCCAAATGGAAGAGCAACAAATTGGTAATGCTCGTCTAGAAAAGAGAATCTCAGAAACAAAGTGTTCTGGATGAATCGGAATATGAAGGTATGCATCCTGCAAGTCTATTGTGGACATATAATGTCCTCGCTGAACAAAAGGCAAAATAGTCCTTATAGTCACCATCTTGAAAGTTGGTACTCTTAACGATACAAAATTTTTAGATCCAGAACTGGTCTGAATACATTTTCTTTCTTTGGTACAATGAATAGGTTTGAATAAACCCCCAAACCTTGTTCCTGAGGAGGAACTGGCATGATTACCCCTGAAGACTCCAGATCTGAAACACACTTCAGAAAAGCCTGAGCTTTTACTGGATTTACAGGGATGCGTGAGAGAAAAAAATCTTCTCACAGGAGGTCTTACTTTGAATCCTATTCAATACCCTTGAGAGACAATGCTCTGAATCCAATGATTTTGGACAGATTTTATCCAAAAATCCTTGAAAAACCTTAATCTGCCCCCTACCAGCTGAGCTGGCATGAGGGCTGCACCTTCATGCGGATTTAGGCGCTGACTTTGGTTTCCTAAATGGCTTGGATTTATTCCAATTTGAGGAAGGCTTCCAATTAGAAGCAGATTCCTTGGGGGAAGGATTGAGTTTTTGCTTTTTATTCTGACGAAAGGAACGAAAACGGTTAGAAGCCTTAGATTTACCCTCAGGTTTTTTATCCTGAGGCAAAAAAACTCCTTTTCCCCCAGTGATAGTTGAAATAATAGAATCCAACTGAGAACCAAATAAATTATTACCTTGGAAATAAAGAGATAGTAATCTAGATTTAGATGTCATATCAGCATTCCAAGATTTAAGCAACAAAGCTCTTCTAGCTAAAACAGCTAAAGACATGGATCTAACATCAATTTTGATATATCAAAAATGGCATCACAAATAAAATGATTAGCATGTTGCAGTAAGCGAACAACGCTAGATAAGTCCAATTCGTGTTGCGCCAAATTTTCCAACCAGAAAGTTGATGCAGCCGCAACATCAGCCAAAGAAATAGCAGGTCTGAGAAGATGACCTGAATATAAATAGGCCTTTCATAGATAAGATTCAAGCTTCCTATCTAAAGGATCCTTAAAGGAAGTGCTATCTTCCATAGGAATAGTGGTACGTTTAGCAAGAGTAGAAATAGCCCCATCAACTTTGGGGATTTTTCCCCAAAACTCTATAGATTTTGCTGGTAAAGGATACAATTTTTTAAACCTTGAAGAAGGAATAAAAGAAGTACCTGGCTTATTCCATTCCCTAGAAAGCATATCAGAAATAGCCTCAGGAATGGGAAAAACCCCTGGGGAAACCACAGGAGGTTTAAAAACAGCATTTAAACATTTATTAGACTGAACGTCAATAGGACTGGTTACCTCAATATCCAAAGTAATTAACACTTCTTTTAATAAAGAATGCATATACTCTATTTTAAATAAATAAGTAGATTTGTCAGTGTCAATGTCTGAGGAAGGATCTTCTGTTTCAGATAGATCCTCATCAGAAGAGGATGAATTATTATGTTGTTGGTCATTTGAAATTTCATCAGCTAAATGAGACGTTTTAAAAGACCTTTTACGTTTATTAGAAGGTGGAAATGCAGACAAAGCCTTCATAATAGAATCAGAAACAAATTCTTTAAAATTTACAGGTATATCATACACATTAGAAGTTGAAGGAACTGCAACTGGCAATGTACTATTACTGATGGAAACACTATCTGTATGTAAAAGTTTATCATGACAACTATTACAAACGACATTCGGTGGAATAATTTCTACAACTTTACAACAAATGCACTTAGCTTTTGTAGAACCAATGTCAGGCAGCAATGTTCCAGCAGAAACTTCTGAGGCAGGATCAGATTGGGACATCTTGCACAATGTAAGATAAAAAACAACATATAAAGCAAAATTATCTATTTCCTTATATGACAGTTTCAGGAATGGGAAAAAATGCAATAGCATAGGCCTCTGAAAGCAAAAAGCAAGAGGCAAACAAACAAGGGGTATAGAAATAATGAAACAAATTTGGCGCCAAGTATGACGCACAACGTAGCGTAAAGTCTTTTTTGGCGCCAAAAATGACTGGAAATGACACACTTGCGTCACTAATGACGCCGCCGTGTGAAAGGTCTCGGCGTCATGTATGACGCCGGAAATTACGAAGTTGCGTCATAAACGTACTTTTTCACGCTAAAAAAAATTTCGCGCCAAGAATGACGCAATAAAGTTTAGCATTTGACGCACCCGCGGGCCTAATCCCTGCAATTACAAGAAGTAGTCAATTGAAAAAAGACTAAACCCCAGGTAAGAAATAAATTTCTTAAAAATGTTTACATTCCCAAATATGAAACTGACAGTCTGCAGAAGGAAATACATGAACCTGACTCATGGCAAATATAAGTACAATACATATATTTAGAACTTTATAAAAATGCATAAAGTGCCAAACCATTGGAGTGCAGTAGTTGCGTTACATGTACTAAAGGACTTAGAGGTTTAACGCAATGCGCACACACCAACACTTGGCATCACTTGATAATATCACATAACCCAAGATGGCGATACCCACTATTTCCTATGGAGGTAACAAAGGAGGAGAGTTTTAGTCCTGTCTCAACTTCAGACAGTACAAAGTAGGAGAGGTCAGGGTTAAGTGCTCATTACATAGTGATAAGCGTGGGGAGTGGTCAATTCTGTCCACCCTCCTTGGGAGCAGATTCTCATGGCTGATTATTATACATGAAGAGCCAAGATAAAAAGGTTATAGTGTAATGAATAGACCCCATTCACACGTGACTCAATAAATGATTTGTTTACAAAAAAGCACTCAATTAAAGGGACATGAAACCCAAAATTTTTCTTTCATGATTTAGAAAGAGCATACAATTATAAACAACTTTCTAATTTACTTCTATTATTTAATTTGCTTAATTCTCTTGATATTCTTTGCTGAAAAGCATATCTAGATATGCTTAGTAGCTGCTGATTGGTAGCTGCACATAGATGCCTCCTGTGATTGGTTTACCGTGTGCATTGCTATTTCTTCATTACAGTATATCTAAAGAATGAAGCAAATTAGGTAATAGAAGTAAATTGGAATGTTGTTTAAAATTGTATTCTCTACCTTAATCATGAAAGAAAATGTTTGGGTATAGTGTCCCTTTAACTGGAGTTGCATGGTTATCCCTATAGACATAATGCCTATTGGCTGATATGCTAAACGTTAGGAGCTTTATTGGTGTTCTGGGACATTGAAGAATGTAGTACATGAAGGGCAACATGTCCATAAAAGGAAGTGCTTCTGTATTAAGTGTGAAAAGTACAGTCCCAGAACCCCTCATTTGACAAAGCACTGTTGCCGTGCACAAATACAGAACAAAAGACAAGTCAAAACAGTTCACAATAAAGGAGGTACTTTGGAACACACTTGCAACATGGAAATAAGAGAGTTGACAGTTATGTCTATTACAAAGAGTAATATTATAATCAAATCTGTGTTGTAGAAGAAGAAATGAGCAACGTGACCTGACAATGCAGATTCACATGGAAACTTCCAAATAATTGAAGGAAGAGAAGCAGATAGGAGAATTTGGGTGCTCCAGCTAAATCTTTTTCAAAGTGTATGCTTGTTTGCTATTAAGCTATCCGTAATAAACAAGTTTTTTTATTTTATCACTGTAAATGTTGGGGGAAAAATGTTTAAACTTGATTAAAATATGGTGTTCAGATTAATCTAATCAATTACTTTGATAAATCAGTATTGGGAAACCTTAAAGCGATGGTAGATTTACCACTGCTACAAATAAAGGGGACCTTCAGTCATGAAGTATAAACTACTTCATGCTGAAAGTTCCTTTATTTGCCTGCAGCATATGCCACACTGAGAGCCTCAGGCCGCCTAAGGCAGAATGCTATTTTAATGAGGTGATGTTAGCCAATAGCATGCTAGCCATACACGGCTATTGGCTAAGAGGTGCAAATGTCACCTCATTGAAAAAATAGTGTTCTGCTGTGGGAGGCCTGAGGCGCTCAGCGTGTCATACTTCATTACTCAAAGTCCCCATTATTTGTAGCACTAGTGAATCCTAGTGTTTAAAAAATGCTAGGATTTACCATCACTTTAAGCACTTAAAGCTTCTTACCTGTGGCTCCGATTCTTCGCCTTCAGGCTCCTTGAAAAGATCTACGGCACCAAACTTCAGAATAGCAGCCAATTCCTCTTTGTTGAAAGGATTGGAACTAGAAATAAAATACTATGTCAATGGCTGGAAATTAGATAAACCCAGGTATGTATGATATTTATCTTAAACCTGGTGCATTTCAAGTCTTCAACTAAAGATCGTCATTTTACACTACAGAACACTAAGACACCATAATTCTCACTTTGAGTTTCCAGAGTTGTTGTCCAAGACAGTTCGCCCAGTAGTATCCATGCGCTGTATTACAAGATGGTCCAGAACCATCTTCTTTTTGGCTCTTTCTATGATGTCTTCTTCTACTGTGCCTTTGGTAACAAGGCGATAAATATTCACCTGAAAAATAAAAGTTTTTTTTTGCTTTAGAAATGGACATTGAGATCTAATGAGAAGTGATGTACTCAAAGCCGTTTAGAAAATAAACAACAAAGTATTACATAAGGCACCGATAAAACCTTCCAAAATGCACCACTTGTTTGCATTTATGTGCTAATAATAAAAAAAAAAAAAAAAAAAAATCTTATTTCCAAAATGGTGATGATGTCTAAAATTTGACACAAAGTAAAAATACTATTACAACTAGCTGTTATGGTTTATAAAAGGTCAATCACACTCACTTCCTAACATGTTAACTAGTTGCCCATTGGCTTTAAAGGGACAGTAAACACCAATTAATTATAAGACATTTCTATTGTGTTGCTGTAGAATAGCATATCCGCCAATTATAAACGTTTTTTTTTTTTTTAAATAAAATTAACATCCTTTGTAGTGCAAACCTTTATCAATAGCAAAACTCCAACCACCATTTGCCTTATTTATAGGACCCAATCTAGGCTTTAGACTGCAGATAGCCAGGCTAACCATGTTCATAATGTTAGTATAAAGTACATTGCTTTGCAGTTGTTTTCAGCTAAAGCCAGTTAGGGAAATATTTATAGCAGGGTTATCCTTGAGAAGTCAGCAGGGTCCTGAGAATTACAAATCCCACAATTTTTAGAGTTAAATTACATAAAAAGGGGGCATAAATAATAATGCATGTATAATTGATGTATATTGTAAAGCTGTTTAATTACACATAACTAAATATTTTATAAATGAACCTCAAGCGGTTTATTGTCCCTTTAAAAAAAAAAAAAAAAACAGTTCATGCTTACCTGATTCATTCATCTCTTTCATGGTGGCGTGAGTCCACAAGCCATCACATGTGGGACTCAACTCCTGACCACTAGGAGGCTGCAAAAATTACCCAACATACCAATACCTTTTAATCTCTCCAACTTCCCTCTATACCTCAGTCTTATGTATAGCCAAGAAAGGAGAGTAACAGAAAAGAGGAAAGGACAAAGCAGGGTAAAATGAGGTGTAAACTAGAAATATCACCAACTAAAAAGAAAAAGAGTTGTGTGGACTTTCACCACCACCAAAGAAATTAATTTACAAGGTAAGCATACATTTTCTCTTTCATAAGGTAGCAAGTAGTCCATGAGCCATCACATGTGGAATCTAATACCCAAGGTGTTTAGTCCACGAAAAAAAAACCATGAAGGGCGGGACAAAAAGTTAAAGGGACATTAAACCCAAAATATTTATTTTATTTTTCAGAGAGAAAATACAATTTTAAAAAAGTTTCCAATTTACTTCTATTATCAAATTTGCTTCCTTCTCATGATATTCTTTGTTAAAGAGATGCCTAGGTAGGTAACATGCACGTGGCTGAAGCACTACATGACAGGAAATAGTGCTGCCATCTAGTGCTCCTGCTAATGTATAACATTGTTGCAAAACTGCTGCCATATAGGGTTGCAGGCACATGCACACTTCTGAGCTTACATCCTTGCTTTTCAACAAAGGATAACTAGAAAACTAAGAACATTTGATAATAGAAGCAAATTGGAAAGTTGTTTAAAATTGGGTGCTCTAATTCATGAAAGAAACATTGTGGGTTTTATGGCCCTTTAAGGCAGACACCTTATTAACCCTGGCACTGCAGCCTGAATAACTTTCCTTCCAAAGTCTCAGAAGAAGAAAAACATCATAACTGATAAAAAATTAGTAAAAGTGCGTAAGGAAAACCAAGTTGCTGCCTTACAGATTTGTTCCACAGAAGCTGATCTAGTTAAGTGAGCTGTAATTTGTTTTGGAGGAGGGTTCCCGGCCTCCAAGTAAGCTCTAAAGAAAGTGCAGGGCAAATAGCCCGGAGCGTAGCTAAGGGTTAAGGCCTGGAGGAGTGAGTGCTGCTGTGTGTGTGTATTAGTTACAATGTTGCATTGTCTTGGGAGGGGTTTACTAACCTTATAAGAAGGATGTACAGGGATTCTACTTCCTCTTTGTTCCTGTGGACTCCCAGAAGATTTTTCAGCTTAGCAGTTTGCAGCATTTTCCAATGGAAGGCGAATCTGGAGAATGGGAAGAAATGGAGTTAGAGGACGTGGAGTGGGTCGCACCATCCCCATCTGGAACTGTCACGGTGGGTCTGGGCTATGGGTCTGGGCTGTGTCTGCCTGTTTCTCCCTTGGGGGGGGGTAGCCCATTGTTGTTCTCTTCTCCTGCACGGGAGAATTTAGAGGGGGATGGTGGCCCCGGTACAGCTTATCAGTCGGGTGAGTCAGAATGTAGGCCCTCAGGGGAGATTCGTCCTGAGGGGCGAGTAGGAGCGCTCGGCGGTTCGGTTTTAGGGCCCAGGGGAGCTCCGGGTTCGGCTCCGGGGGTCCCGGTTCTATAGCCGGGGGTTCCGGTGTCGGACTTAGGCAGGGGCCTGTAGTGGCAAGGCCCAGCGAGGCCTTAGGAGGTGCGGGCACCTCGGGGGAGAGTGTCGTTGGCGCGGGTAGTGGGAGCAGTGCGGCCTCACCTGCGGCAGTGGTCCTCTCTGGGGAATCGGTGGCGGCGGCGGTGGCTCTCCTCCAGTCCTTGGCGTCGGTCCTTGCGGGTGCGTCGTCGGGTCCGGCGGTACTTCAGGCCCCGGCTTCGGCCTACGGTGATGTACAGGCCTCTGGTTCCTCGTCCCTCGTGGCATCTAAAATGGCCGCTGCGTCGACTTCCGGCAGCGTTGCGCGCTCCCGCGTCACTTCCAGTGATGTCATTTCCGCTCGCGGCAGTCGCAATCTGGACAGCGAGCAGAGCGGATCGTTCCCCCCGGGCTCCGAAGGTAAGAAGGGAGCACCTCGGGGGGACACACCCGCTCTTGGGGGCAAGAACGAAGGGGCCCAGGAGGCCGGGGGGGCGCATGGTGGGCCGGACAGAGGGGCAGAGATGCTGAATCATGGGGCAACTGTGAGTGTGGCAGCGGGGCAGCAGGGACCCCCGGAGGGCACTCCGGGGGCGTCGCAGCAGGGTGTGCGCACAAGAGCCGCAGCTGGACCCAGTAATAAGGGGGGGGATGCCGACAGGGCACCCTCCTCGCGCTCGCGGCCTACGTTAGGAGGGGGCAAAGCTAAGGCGGCCCCCGCACGCGCCGCGGCCCAAAGTAAAGGAAAGGCCCCCGCGGCTAAGACCGCGAATAAGGGGGCCATCCTGGCACACAGCTCAAGGGCCGAGGCCGCAATAGCGGAGCCCCAGGCGCAAGGCCTGCAGGGTATAATGACGCCCAGCAGGACTTCACCAGCACGATCTGAACAAATAGCCACAAGGGGGGCTGTCAAAAGGGGGCATGCTAGACAGGCTAGGGGATCGAAGTCTCAGGGTCGGAGTAGGACCATGAGATTTCAAGAGGATTCGACTAGCGGGTTGGCCACCAGTACGGATGATGATGTGAGTGTGGCATGCGGTGTGAGTGACAGTGACCGGGAGGGTTATCTAGAATTTGAGGAAAGGGGGGATAGGGAAGAGATGGCTGGCCCTTCCCGAGGTACTCCCCTCTTGGCTTCTATTTTGCAGGTACCCAGGACTTCCTCATCCAGCAGGGATATGGCGACTCAGAGTTCAGGAGCTCTCGTGCCTAGAGGAGTCAGCAGTGCTTCTGGACAAGGCCAAGCAACATCGGGCGCTTCCTCTGGTGAGATGCAACTTTGTTTACCTAGGGGGCGGTGTAATTCTTCCAGCTCTAGTGGGTCAGGGTCAGGATCTGAGATAGATGGGTCCCTGGGCTTGCACACGAAAGGGCATAGGAGGATGTATAGAATGTTGAGGAAGATGAGTAAGGGCAATCACAGGGATGGCAATGCCAGTAGTGGGGCACAGTCATCTCAACTCTTAGGGGTTGCTGGGGGGTCACCACAGGCGGTGAACAGAAAGGCAGCGGTACACAGGGATACTTATTCGTGCCAGGTACACAGTTTGCATGCACACCTTAAATCTAAAACTGTGAAACGTATCCAGGACGGTAAGTATGTAAATATGTTTGAGCTGTCTGCAGAGGCTTTTAAGTTTAAGGAGATGGCGGAGGATGGTACGGGCCCTAAGAAATTTAGGCGGCCTGATACCCTTGAGGAGTGGCATCGGTGTTTCCGGGTCTACGTCACTTGCTACTTGGAGAGGTTTCCCGATCAGGGGACTGCCCTCTTTAAGTACGTTGACACCATCGACGCAATACACAGAAAGTTTGCCGATGGTGCTTGGAGGGAGTATGATATGCTATACCGGAAAAAGAAAGTGGGCAACCCACTGCTTGATTTTGGTACGATGGATTTGCACCTCTGGGCGCATCTTGATGCGGAAAGGAGGGCGCAAGGGGGCGCCATAGCGGCATCGCCCGGGGGTAGGCAGACTTTGCGCTTTCGACAGCGACAAGGGGGTGTATGCTGGCGATATCAGGACAAGGCGTGCGAGCGGGGCACATTGTGCACGTTCAAGCACGTCTGCAAGTTCTGCAGCGGGCAGCACCCCGGTGCTGATTGCTCCAAAAAGCGAGACACCCAAACTGATCGGTTTGGGGGCAAAGGAGGCGCTGGCGCTAAGGGCGGATTCACCACTTAGAGTCCAGGTCATTTGTAAGTGGCTGCGTAGGTACCCAGATAGGGCGGCTGCTCAGCTTCTGGACAGCGGGTTGCGTGAGGGCTTTGTGATCCCGGTAGTTGGCCGGGTAGGGGGAGCACGTGACAGGAAAAACCTGAAATCGGCTTCCCATTACCCTGAGGCAGTCAGGGAGAAACTGGGCAAAGAAGTGGCCTTGGGTAGGGTTGCAGGCCCTTTTAGGGACCTGCCACTACCAGATTTAGTTGTCTCCCCGCTAGGGGTGGTCCCCAAGAAGGAGACAGGTAAGTTCAGGCTCATACAACACCTCTCTTATCCGAAAGGGCGGTCGGTAAACGACGCTATTCCGGAGGAATTGAGCTCGGTCCGTTACCAGTCGTTTGACGATGCGCTGGCTCTGGTTAAAGAACGGGGCCCGGGAGCATTAAATGGCGAAATTAGACGTTGAATCCGCGTTTAAGCTACTCCCGATTCACCCATCATCCTTTGGGCTGATGGGGTGTTGGTTTGAAGGGGGTTATTATGTCGACCGTTGTCTGCCCATGGGCTGTTCGATATCCTGCGCGTACTTTGAAGCATTCAGCACTTTCCTGCACTGGGCGGTGGTCTCAGTGGCTGGGAGTGATAGAGTTGCGCACTACTTGGATGACTTTCTCCTGGTAGGGGCGGCCAACTCGCAAGAATGTGCCTCGTTAATGAAAGTCATGAGATTCATGATGGCCAGGTTTGGGGTTCCTCTGGCAGAGGATAAGACGGAGGGGCCGTGCACGTGCTTGACGTTCCTTGGCATCGAGATCGATTCAGTGGCGGGTGAATGTAGGCTGCCTAAGGAGAAGGTCGCCAAGATGTTGGCGGCTGTACGGGCCATGGTTGCAACGCAGACATGTTCACTGCGGGTATTTAACTAGAAAAAGAAAAGACGACGGCACTACTGGTGCTGTGTTCCTGATAATATTGGTGTCTCATATGTATTGACTGTATTAGTGGAGACAATCTATGTATATTAAGGAACTTAGGTGCTGTACACTAGGAGAAAACAACCAGAATAAACCAATTGCTAGGCGCAATTGAAAGGAATGTACTTACATAGCACTCAACAGCACATATTCCGAACTAGCAAGGTACCATAGGTGAAAAAGCCCGTGAAAGGCAGATTTAAAACTTAACTTTTATTTACTTCATATAAAAAACAAAATAGTTAAAAATATCAGCTGGCGATTTCGAGGGAGTGAAAGGAATATATATATTCCTCCCTTGTCCCAATGTGTTTAATATTAATGCCCCTGTATGGTCTCCTGGGGTAATGCCCTTAATACAAAGGGGAAAGTAGTACAAATGTACCTCTGGATTAAATAGGTTAAGATCAGGGTCAGAGTTGTTATGAGAATACCCCTGCTATCACTCTCTGTCTGAGTCAGGGGATCTCCACAGTGAAGTTGTACCTTCCAGATTAAATTATAAGGTACAGTTGTCTATAGGAGATGTGAGCTGGCCACAAATAAGGTAATGTAGGATTTGCTAAAGAATACCCGGATAGGAAGGGTACTCCTATTGTTTGTTAGTCAGTGTTTGCTAGTGGGATTCAGCGCCTAATATCTTCTAGTTTATCTGGTATACAAGTATTGTTAGACTTATTATTAAGGTGGTACTAGGAATACCGTTATCAACGTTACCTATTTGTCTCAGTCTCTTCAATTTATAGGACACTTATAGTAATATTTACCACTGCAAGGTGGATAAGGCTGATGTGACTAGGCCTGAGTTATAACAGGATATTCCTGGCTAGTCAAAGTTTCCCTTGTAGATGGGAGACAATCTTAATAGCCTCCTCTATAAATGTTCCTTATATAAAAGGATAGATCCCCTGCAAAATTACACAAGCTGGGTCCCCGAAGTTATTTTATTTTGATGTTACCTATTGTGGTATAATAGTGTAGAGGAATGCTTGGTGTAACATAGGGTGGAGTTGGACTTTGGAGACACTAGTACATTAACAGTATACCAATCTCTGTTGGTTTATTATCATTCAGTAGCGGTATGAATGCCGGAGGAACTGTTTATTTCTGGATACCGCTATTCCAATATCACCAGTATTGCCCTTGTTCGAATCTGATTAATTGTATATACTGGGTTAGTTAAGGACGATGAAAACGAAACCCAGATTGCTTAATGCATAGACTCTCTCAGCTATGTTGTTTAAACAAATATCTAGCACTATAAGGTCATGCCGTAATTTATGCTAATGCTATAGTAAAATTGACTGTGTTATTAGTACTGTGATTCGCATAACAGTATAGCTGGGGAGAGAAATTTCTCTTAAATAATTATCATTTGATACTTATAAATCACTCCCCAAACTTCTGCTTTAGCAGTTACACACTATTTGCGGCTGATAGTGCAGGTATCCGGTATATGTAAGAGGGAACTATTCACCCCTCTTCTTAGAATAGACTTTACACTGAAAGCGTATCAATATGCAAATAAATAAAGTCCGGTTCCTGCTGGTAAACAGGTAGCGGTTACAGATCCTGGCTATGAGCTAAAATTAAATTCTCTCTCCGGTAATTCTATTGTTCGTACTACCGCTAAACATTAGTAGTTGTGGGCTACTAAGGTAAGGTAACTTCTAGGTATTTCTTTAGCGTAAAGATATTTCAATCAGGCACTCTCACAAACATACAGGTTTAAATTAAATTCTAATAATCCATTCGTTCAACAAGTCACACCGCTGTTTAGTTTAAAAAGGGAGAAATAGTCTCCTGTAGCCCTGACATGTTTCGCCTAAACGGCTTTGTCAAAGGTGGGGCGCCCGCCGTTCATGGGGCTTTTTATTGGCCAGTCATAGAGAGGCTTGTCCCTCTTCTGCTGATCCGATTGGTTCCTCCCTACTGGTACTCGATAGGTTACTAGGGAGGTGTGTGCTTTCGTCATATTCAGGTTTCAACCCTCTTAATGACGACTTTGCCTTGTATTATCATTGCACTTATTGCAAGACTGGATAGATATATATATATATATATATATATATATATATATGTATGTATATATATCTCTGTGGGTCAGACTAGGATATACTAATAGATCTTTGGCTGCATGGGAAGAGGTTGAATCCTTGATTTAAAGCTGTAGCGTAATCTAATATACTTATTTAATATACTTATATATGTATTTTGTACTAGTGATTAGAATGACTGGAAAGGGAAAATTATATTAAGAGATTAATTTACAGGACAAAAAAGAGAGTAAACATTGTATCAGATGTAATTATTGTAACGTATAAGTAATTGTCGATAGAACCAGGTTCTAGGTTTTTTATATCATGAATCTGTACCGGCGCCTTTAGTATAATAATTAGATGGGCTAAGCTGTTCACTACCCCGATTGGTTGGTCCTTTCTAGAGTAAGCTTATCTAAATATTGTGAATATATAACAATCACAACTCTAAAGCTCTTGTCTGCTTGGTATTAACAGGCTAAGAGACTAAGCTTAGTCTCTTAGCCTGTTAATACCAAGCAGACAACAGCTTTAGAGTATTTGTATTTCCCTGGAGCAGCGTTGTATCCAAGTCTGGCAGCTAGCCCTGAACATTGATTCCGCGATCCGAAAAGCAGCTGTCACATCTGAAGGGAGTCAGCCGAACGGCTCAAAAGTTTCGGTCCGCTTGATATTGCACTGATTGTGCAAACTCGTTTGTGAGTATAAAATCCTCAGCTAACTGTTGTTTGTCCGACATTGGTCGGGGTAATCTGCATCAAGGGTGTCTTGTCTTCTTACCTTACACAGGGGCGTGACCATTGCTAGGAGCGGACCAGGAGAGAGAGAGAGTCAGCCGAGCGGCTCTGAAACTTCGACTTGTTTAGTATTGCACTAGAGGTGCAAATACCCTTGTGAGTACCTAGTTTTCACCACAGTGGAATATCTTGCATTGTGTTAGGTTTATCTGCACCAGAGCGCCTCTTTGTCTTTTCAGGACGAGGGTCATTCTGATGATTCTTGAATCTGTAAACATTTAGGTTAAAGGGACACTGAACCCAAATTTTTTTCTTTTGTGATTCAGATAGAGCATACAATTTTAAGCAACTTTCTAATTTACTCCTATTATCAAATGTTCTTTATTCTCTTGGTATCCTTATTCGAAATGTAAGAATGTAAGATTAGATGCCCATTTTTGGTGAACAACCTAGGTTGTCCTTGCTGATTGGTGGATAAATTCATCCACCAATCAAAAGCTGCGGTCCAGAGTTCTGAACCAAGAAAAAAGCTTAGATGCCTTCTTTTTCATATAAAGATAGCAAGAGAACGAAGAAAAATTGATAATAGAAGTAAATTAGAAAGTTGCTTAAAATGGCAAGCTCTATCTGAATCACAAAATAAATTTTTTGGGTTCAGTGTCCCTTTAAGTAAACTCATATCCATAACCATGGACTTTACATTTTTTTAAGAACTGCATCCGTTTCCCCATGACTGTTGATGGTACCAGGCATCAGAACAATAAAGAAAATATACTTATGTTCATGTGGCTTATCCCAAGACCAAATAAATAACAGGTTATTAATTAATTTAAGGTTATGAATTAGATGTCTAAAATTAAAAAATGTAACTAAGGGTTAAAGGGACATTCCATTCACTCCATCAACACTAGAGGGGTCTATTTAGGGGTTATTTCATTAAATTAAGTACTGCTGCAAAGATTATTTTATTTTTATTTTTTAACTAAGCACAAAATAAAACATTTTTCCTCTCTTCAAAGAGGCCTGTCAGGGTCATCTGTTCATTTGTAAACAGGCAATATGATTGCTGCCTGCTTATTACCATTCACAATGTACATAGGCTCCTTACACAGTTGGAGAATTCCTCCTGATAGAAAGGGGAAAAAAACACAACAAAAAAAAACAGAATTTATACTTATCGATAAATTTCTTTATTTTGGGATGAGGAGAGTTCATAAGTGTTCATAACATGTGGTATATATTTACTGCCATAAGGAGGAGGTCAATAACCTTCACAAGAGCTTTAATCCCTCCCACCTCCTCCCCTAACTGATTTTATGTATAGCCGAGCAGAGGAGAGAGATAGATAAGGTAGGAAAGACGAAAAGCAGGGTTAAGAGGTGCAATTAAAAAAGAACCATCACCCATCTAGAATTAATGCGGGCGGGTCCTATGGACTCTTCTCATCCCGAAATAAATAAATGTATCAATAAGTATAAATTCTGTTTTCTTTCGCAAGATGAGGAGAGTCCATAAGTGTCTACAACGTGGGATACAATACCCAAGCTGAGTGTCCATGTTAAGGACAAGTAGGTCAAAGTGATGGCAGTTCCCATATGTCCAACACTGCTGCCTGAAGAACTTTTCTGCCATAGGCAACTTTGAAAGAAGAAAAAGAAAAAAAATTAGAAAAAGATATGAAGAGAAGACCAAGTTTGTTGCCTTGCAAATCTGTTCCAAGAAGTCTACATTTTTGAAGTCGTAGATGCAGATCCAGTAGAAAGAGCAGTAACTCTTTTTGGAGCCAGTTTTCCCACAGCCAAGTAAGCCTTACAAATAGTTTGTTTTAGCCAGGAAAAAATATTGTTTGTACCTCCCCTTAGATTTCTTGTCCTGAGGAAGAAAAGCCCCCTTTTCCCCCCAGAGTCCGTTTTTATAATAGAATCCAATTCTGATCCAAAAAACATCTACCCTTCAAAAGGGACTGATAATAGCCTATTCTTAGAAACCATGTCAGCTGACCAACTGCAGGTCTAAACTGAAGAGCCGATTGGGAGAATAATTTCGTAAGCAAGGACTCATTTGCGATCCATTGGATCACTAAACTAACTATCCTCCAAAGGAATAGTAGTGAGTCTAACTAAGGTGGAAATAGCTCCTTTAAACTTAGAAACTACTTTCCAGGCTGGTGAATACTTTTCTGAAAGTGGATACATTTTTTTTTAACCGGTTTTAAGGTGAAAAAGGAATGCGTACAGTTTACTTATAGCCGAGCAGAGAAATAGATAAGGTAGGAAAGACAAAAAAGCAGGGTTAAGGGGTGCAAATAAGAACTATCACCCATCTAGTATAAATGCGAGTGGGTCCTATGAACACTTCTCATCCCAAAAGAAATAATTGTATCAATAAGTATAAATTCTGTTTTCTTTCACAAGATGAGGAGAGTCCATAAGTGTCTATAGCATGGAATACAATATCCAAGCTCAGTGTCCATGTTAAGGACAAGTAGGTCAAAGTGATGGCAGTTCCCATATGCCCATAGGCAACTTTGAAAGAAGCATAAATATCAAAAAGAAAGAAAATTAGAAAAAGGTATGAATAGAAAACCAAGTTGCTGCCTTGCAAATCTGTTCCAAGGAGTCGACATTTTTGAAAGCCCAAGTAGTAGATACAGATCCAGTAGAAAGCAGTTACTCTTTTTGGAGGCAGTTTTTCCGAAACTAAGTAAGCCTTACAAATAGTTTGTTTTAGCCAGGAAAAATTTGTTTGTACATCCCCTTAGATTTCTTGTCCTGATGAAGAAAAGCCCCCTTTTCCTCCAGAGTCAGTTTTTATAATAGAATCCAATTCTGATCCAAACAACATCTACCCTTCAAAAGGGACTAATAATAGCTTATTCTTAGAAACCATGTCAGCTGACCAAGATTTAAGCCATAAAGCTCTCCTTAAGAAAACAGCAATTGACATTTTTTACATCAATTTTGTCTGCATCATAAATTAGCCATTTTAAGAACTTCAATGCAGTTGGTAATATCCTCAGAAGAGTGATCAGAAACCACCTGAGAAAAAGAATCACACCAGAAAGACCAAAGCAGCCACAAATGCACAATTGCAACTGCAGGTCTAAGCTAAAGAGCCGATTGGGAGAATAATTTCCTAAGCAAGGACTCATTTGCGATCCATTGGATCGCTAAACTAACTATCCTCCAAAGGAATAGTAGTGCATCTAGCTAAGGTGGAAATAGCTCCTTCAAACGTATAAACTACTTCCCAGGCTGTTAAATACTTCTCTGAAAGTGGATAAAAAAATGTTTAACCTGTTTTAAGGTGCAAAAGGAATGCCTAGTTTCTTCCATTATTTGGCTACATAGTCTGTAACAAAGTCTGGTGCTTCAAAAGCTTTAGGTTTGGTATCATCTGAATTCGGTTTTCATAGTAGCAAGCTATTTAAAACTTCCTGGAGTAGGAAGCGGATATGGTCCACTTTAAATCTAAAGTAGAATCAGCCTTAGGCGAAGGATTAAGGTCCTCAGAGGAGACTTCACCCTCAGACAGAGACTAAGCCAAGTCAGTGTTTTGTAAGCTTAGTTGTAACGGAGGCTGGGGGATATGACCCTGCGTATTACAGGTAGTGTAAGGGAAATCTGATTTTTGCGTATGCTTCCTTGTTTTGGGCATAGCTGCTAAAATCTCTGTCATAGTCTTTTGAAGACTGGGTTTAAACTCTGGATAAAAGTTATTAGAATCCCCCTGGTCCACAAAAACAGACATGGGCACTAATTGTCTACCAGGTGTCATACTGACAGGATTATGGCTTGCAAATTGGAGATGTGAGACACAATTAGCACATAACTGGTTAATTTGGTCCACTGAAACAGTTTTGCATAATAAACAAGGAAAATTTTTGGGCTGCAGTATGTTCCCTAGGAGTCCCTTCTAATTGGTCCGTCAAATTAAGTGGGGGTACTGGCATGTCTGCAAAATAATAAGCAAAACTGCAGGTAATTGTAAATAAAGATATAATCCAAAACTTTATATTATCAGTGTATTTGCACAATATACAACAGCCTATTAAAAAAACACCACAGAACCCTAGAAGACAAAGAAAAAACAGAATAATTTCTCTAAAACAAACAAACAAACAACATTTTTATTACCCACCCCCTCAGCAGCTCCTATAAGGGTACTCACCCACCTCTTAGGCACATAAAGGGTTAAAACTGGGCCCAGATAGCTTGTAAGGTCTGGAGACAGGCCCAGAGAAAACAAAATTTATGATTGCCTGATAAATTTCTTTCTTTCAGGATACGGTGAGTCCACTTTTGGGAATATCACTCTTGTCCAGCAGGATAAGGCAAAGAGCACATACAGCAAAGCTGTTAAGTATCCCTCCCCTTCCCACAATCCCCAGTCATTTGACCGGAAGAAAATGGAGAAAAGAAGAAATACAAGGTGTAGAGATTTAGTAAAAAAAAAAATGACTTAAATACCGGGTGGGCCATGGACTCACCGTATCCGGAAAGAAAGAAATTGATCAGGTAAGCATAAACTTTGTTTTCTTTCCTAAGATGCGGTGAGTCCACAGAGTCCTCAATTACTGTTGGGAACCAATACCCAAGCCAAAGGACACGGAGGACTAGGGTGGGCTAAGACAGGAATACCTAAATAGAAGGCACCAAAGATTGCAGAACCTTTCTCCCAAAAGAGGCCTCAGCCAAGGCGAAAGTATCAAACTTGTAAAATTTTGAAAAAGTATGGAAAGAAGACCAAGTAGCAGCCTTGCACATCTGCTCAACAGAAGCTTTGTTCTTGAAGGCCCAAGTAGAAGAAACAGCCCTAGTAGAATGAGCGATGTGATTCTCTCAGGAGGCTGCTGTCCAGCGGTCTCGTATGCAAAACGGATAATACTTCTCAACCAGAGAGAAAGAAAAGTAGCCGTAGCTTTCTGACCCTTACGTTTTCCAGAAAAACAAACAAACAATGCAGAACACTGACGAAAGTCCTTAGTCGCCTGCAAATAAAATTTTAGGCCACGCACAACATCCAAGTTGTGCAACAGACGTTCCTTATGAGAAGAAGGATTGGGGCACAAAGAAGGAACTACAAGCTCCTGATTAATATTTCTGTCTGACCCAACCTTCAGAAGAAAACCAAACTTTGTGCGAAGAACAGCCTTATCGGCATGAAATATAAGATAAGGCGAGTTGCACTGTAAAGCAGAAAGTTCAGAAACTCTTTGAGCAGAAGAGATAGCTGTAAGAAACAAAACTTTCAAATATAACAACTTAATATCTATAGAATGCACAGGCTCAAATGGAGCCTGTTGCAAAACTTTAGGAACAAGATTAAAACTCCACGGAGGAGCAACGGATTTAAACACAGGCCTAATTCTAATCAAGGCCTGACAAAAAGATTGCAAATCTGGCACATCTGCCAGACGCTTGTGCAACAAAACAGATAAAGCAGAAATCTGTCCCTTTAAGGTACCGACAGATAAACCCTTCTCCAGATCCTCCTGGAGAAAAGATACAATTCTTGGAATACTGACCCTACTCCAAGAGTATCCTTTGGTTCACACGAATGTAGATATTTACACCATATTATATAGTGAATCATTCTAATAACATGCTTATGAGCCTGAATCATGGTCTCAATGACCGACTTAGAAAATCCACGCTTAGATAAAATCAAGCGTTCAATTTCTAAGCAGTCAGTTTCAGAGAAACAAATTTTAGATTAAGTCAAGTTATAGGAAAACTTATAATTTTAGTTATGTATATATAATACACATAAGCAATCCCATTATGACATCATGAGGACATGACATCTGTCATATTTGGTCCCTGTAACATAAAAGTGATTAAAACATGTCATAAGAAATCTGAGTGTTTCAACACTAATTGACCTAAGGTCTCTGTCTTGATACAGGTCCCTGTTTTCTGTCATTATGGGTTGTCATCTTGGCCCATAAAAATCACTTTCCTGAGAAGAGGAATTGCGGGGGGGGGGGGGCGGAGCCAACTATCAAAGGGTCCAGACGTGTGTGTAAAGAGCTCCTGGCTCTTATATGTTATAATTAATGATTATTGTTATCTAAAATAATCCTTGAAAAACCAAAAGGGGACCCTTTCATATACAGCTTTTTTGGAGGCATTGGGGGCTCTTGGATGGACGTTTTTTTAGCTCTGTAAGAGTTCCAGAAGTTAAGTTGCGATGGAGGCCTTGGCTAACTGGAGGCTGGCTGTGACGCAGCTCCTACAAGATCATGTTGCTAGCCTAGAGCTGGTTCTCCGTGAGTGTTGTGACAACAAAGTTGCGGGAGAAGACAAACCTATACAGTCAGCTGTTCATCATGTCACCCTTACTCTGATTCCTAGTGATCCTATTATTTACCAGAGTAACTGTGTTGCTGTGCCGACCTCTGAGATCTCGTACAGCAATCTTGATTCCCTAAAGCAAAGGGACGCTCATACCTATCACTGCAGTGTCTGGCTAGACTGTGCTGTTGGAATTGGGGGCTGCCCTGCCGCAAATCCCGTTTCCAGATCGGCTATTGATCCGATATGTTACCCGAGGGATCCAACCTTGATACATAACCTACCTTCAAGCACGGTGTGCGTGGCTTCCACAGGCGGCAGCCATGTCTGGGAAGTTCTCCCTCTGCTTCGTGATAGCGGTGCTGGGCTTGATGCGACGGTGATATATGCACGGGCTGAAGAAGTGCTGTTTTGTGGATGAAGCGTTTTGGTCCTAGATGGCTTTGATGATCAGGTGTTCCAGGGTGAAGGACTATCGTTAGGTCTTGGGCTGCCTTTGACCTATTTTGAAGCAGGCTAATACGGTCAATTACTGAAGAATAATACCGGGTTTCTCTTGAACTAACTTATCTTTAATTGTTTGCATATTACATTATCGTTTAAACTTTTCTGTTGAAGTGTGATAAAGTGGGCTGTATTTCTCAAAACCCTCTTAGTCCTCTATGGGCTTGTGAATGTGGATTAACCCTTCATTATTGGTATTTCATTACCAGTGAGAACACTCATTAAAGAAAAAATGGGGTTACTCTATGTGTGGGCTAAGCGTGAACAAAAGCAGTCTATTTTTCACAGCCTTATTCTAGATTAAATTAGTAGCTTACATTCGTGCTTATTATATTCTGTTTGTATGTTTCACTATGTATTAGAGATTCTTTAAGGTTACTTAGATTTGCTGTTTCTATATCTGATTTTTATTAGGTTATATAGACCTATATCGCTTGAGCTATATATTTTAAAACAAGTTATAATGCAGAATTTGGCTTTAAATTAATATTCCTGGATAAAAGATGCAATAGCCATTTTCCACCACTAGAGGGGAGTCATGGTTTAATAACAACTTGTTCACCACAATGTTTTGTGCTCAATATTCTTTGTACCCCCACCCCATACCTTGCCTTTGGTACCATAATATCCTTACTGTGGTAGCATTTATGGCACCTTAGTGTTTCTTAAAATAATTTTCTATTTAGAGAATATTTTGTATAAGGTTCCCACCCATGCCCCCCTCAGTTCATGTACCAATGTATGTATTTGTCATTTTTCCTTTAAAGCACTACAAGACCCTTTATTTGAGTAAATACCCAGCACAAACATGGTTAGCCTACAAACAACAATACACTATAAAGCCCTGGACACCCTAGAATCCTTTTAATTTTAGAATGAAAGCTATTTAAATATCTTAGAGATCACCTACACCGCAACCTCCTAATCACTAGTAACTCAATTGATATATTATAATAAGCCCAATAGCTCTGTCTTATAATAATAAAAAATAAATAAAAAAAGAGGGCCCTATAACACTTATTAAAGTTATCTCATATGGCAAATTGGCTAGACTCCTACCCCCCCCCCCCCTTCTTATAGTACTCTGGTCTTCTTTTGATTTTAACCAGAGATCTATATAGCGGTTTCCCTCGACATATACCGCACCTATTATTATATTTTATCTTAAAGCTATCCATATATGTTCACAGAAAATTTATTTTTCCAGTCCTACAATTATGCATCTTAATACCATGGCCTGTAATATTCTTGATAGAGATCATTTGCCAATTATTTGACAAGGGAGAACAGACTAGAGATGAGATCTATGATAGTTAACTCTTATACAACCATAGCAATATAAACAGGTTTCTGCAAAAGTGTATGGTCTGTATCTTTGTCTGAGTAGTGTTGGAGGTTGGTGCTCACCCAAGGACCCTGGGTGGCATAGGATTCAGAGGATACTACTTATTTAGACTATTATAGTTTTTGCTCTTCCTAAAAGTTGCTGTGCTGTCATAGACCATTCTCTCTTGTCTATCCCATATGTGCAGGTACTGTATAATTCTGTAAACAAAACTGTTGATACTAGTAATGTTTATATGTTATCTATAATAACTGTAGGACATCTTAGAGCGACTATTCCGCCTAGGTATATTTATATTTTAGTCTTTGTTTAACATGTGGAATGGAGATCACCTCTATAATTATTTGTATATATGTCTATGTTGAGCACATTCTTCCATATACTTCATAATTATAGGATAATTGTGCATTGATACCTCCTACATGTTTAATTATGTTATTATATGCATTTTCTCTAATATTGTCCTGATAATATTTGTTGGGTTCTCCTATTTATATAACTCATTATTAACAGATTGAGGTTCAAAGGAGGCCTCTAAGATTTGCGGAGAACTTTCCCATCATTTAAATTAAAAGAAAAAAGTGAGGTCAATTTTATGTATATAAAAATGTATTTGTGATGTAACAAATGTAACTGTATATTTGCATCAATATCTTTGATGGTATTCTTTCTCTAAGAATGTTACTAATGCTCTTTGAAGTATTACATGTATGTAATGTTACCTTTTTCAACCTCATTAAAAAAAAAAATAATTAAAAAAAATGCTTCCCAAACACATTGTCTTTTTTAGATATACAAGAAGTTGTAAATAGCAATAAAGAAAAATGAACCCTGGACATCCTTAAATCATGTTCTTTATTACAGTGGTGCATACTTGAACTGAGGCCAGAAAAAAATACAATCAAAAATATGGAGCAGGGTCTTACCACCATGAAATGAATGAATTTATCATTAGAGGATTCCCTTTATCAACTATAGTATAGCATAACATTCCTAGTAGCCTGCTAATAGAACTTTAAAGCTCTGACCACATCCTAATTATGGAGAAGCCTCTCCTTAGAATTCTTTGGATTAGGAAAAAAAGAAATTTATGCTTACCTGATAAATTTGTTTCTTTTACGATACGACGAGTACACAGATTTCATCCTTACTTATGGGATATCGCCTCCTGGTCAGCAGGAGAAGGCAAAGAGCACCACAGTAGAGCTGTATATATAGCTCCTCCCCTCCCTCCCACTCCAGTCATTCAACCAAAGTTAGGAAGAGAAAGGAAAAGCCAAGGTGCAGAGGTGACTGAAGTTTAACAAAAAATAAAAACCCGTCTTAGAAAACGACAGGGCGGGCCGTGGACTCGTCGTATTGTAAAAGAAACAAATTTATCAGGTAAGCATAAATTTCCTTTTCTTTTACAAAATACTAAAAGTCCACGGATTTCATCCTTACTTGTGGGATACAATACCAAAGCTATAGTACACGGATGAAACGGGAGGGACAAGACTGGGAACCTAAACGGAAGGCACCACTGCCTGAAGAACTTTCCTCCCAAAAACAACCTCAGACGAGGCAAAAGTATCGAATTTGTAAAATTTGGAAAAAGTGTGAAGAGACGACCCAAGTTGCAGCTTTGCAAATCTGTTCAACCGAAGCATTATTTTTGAATGCCCATGAAGAAACCACAGCTCTAGTGGAATGAGCCGTAATAAGTGCAGGAGGCTGCTGTCCAGCAGTCTCATATGCAAACCGGATGATACTCTTCAGCCAAAATGAAAGAGGTAGCCGTAGCTTTCTGACCCCTACGCTTCCCAGAAAAAAACAAACAGGGAAGAAGAGTGATGAAAATCCTTAGTGGCCTGCAAGTAAAACTTTAAAGCACGGACCACATCCAAATTATGTAACAGCCGCTCCTTCTTAGGAGGATTAGGACACAAGGAAGGATTAATATTTTTAGTAGAAACAACCTTAGGAAGAAAACCAGGTTTGGTACGTAACACCACCTTATCAGAATGGAAAACAAGATAAGGAGAATCACATTGTAATGCCGAAAGCTCAGAAACTCTGCGAGCAGAAGAAATAGCAACCAAAAATAAAACTTTCCAAGATAACAACTTAATATCTATGGCATGCATAGGTTCAAACTGAACCTCTTGAAGAACACTAAGAACTAAATTCAAACTCCAAGGAGGAGCAATTGGTCTAAACACAGGCCTGATTCTAGCCAGAGCCTGACAAAAAGATTGAACATCTGGAACATCTGCCAGACGCTTGTGTAGCAAAATAGACAAATCAGAAATCTGTCCCTTTAAGGAACTTGCTGACAACCCTTTCTCCAATCCTTCTTGGAGAAAAGACAAAATCCTGGGAATCCTAACCCTACTCCTAGAGTAGCCCTTGGATTCGCACCAATAAAGATATTTACGCCATATCTTATGGTAAATCTTACTAGTAACAGGCTTACGTGCCTGAATCAAGGTATCAATGACCGAATCAGAGAACCCTCGCTTAGATAAAATCAAGCGTTCAATCTCCAAGCAGTTAGCTGCAGAGAAACTAGATTTGGATGATGGAAGGGTCCCTGAATGAGAAGGTCTTTCCTCAATAGAAGCTTCCACGGTGGCTGAGGTGACATGTCTACCAGATCGGCATACAAAGTCCTGCGAGGCCACGCAGGAGCGATGAGGATCACCGAAGCCCTCTCCTGTTTGACTCGAGCAATCACCCGGGGAAGAAGAGCAAATGGAGGGAACACATAAGCTAGGCTGAACGACCAAGGCACTGCCAAGGCATCTATCAGTTCAGCCCGGGGATCCCTGGACCTGTATCTCGGAAGCTTGGCATTCTGACGAGATGCCATAAGATCCAACTCCGGCCTGCCCCATCTGAGAATTAGGTTGGTAAATACCTCCGGATTGAGTTCCCATTCCCCCGGATGAAAAGTCTGTCTGCTCAAAAAATCTGCTTCCCAGTTTTCCACTCCTGGGATGTGGATTGCCGACAGATAACAAGAGTGAGCCTCCACCCACTGAATTACCTTGGCTACTTCTGTCATCGCTAAGGAACTCCTTGTTCCTCTCTGATGATTGATGTAAGCTACAGTCGAAATGTTGTCCGACTGGAATCTGATGAATTTGGCCAAAGCCAACTGAGGCCAGGCCTGAAGCGCATTGAATATTGCTCTCAACTCTAGAATATTGATGGGAAGTAGAGACTCTGATCGAGTCCATACACCCTGAGCCCTCATGGATTTCCAGACTGCTCCCCATCCTATCAGACTGGCATCCGTTGTCACTATCACCCATGAGGGTCTGCGGAAGCATGTCCCCTGGGACAGACGATCCAGTGACAACCATCATAGAAGAGAGTCCTTGGTCTCCTGATCTAGATCTATTTGAGGAGACAAATTTGCATAATCTCAATTCCACTGTTTGAGCATGCTCAGTTGCAGAGGTCTGAGATGAAAACAAGCAAACGGAATAATGTCCATCGCCGCTACCATCAATCTAATTGCCTCCATGCACTGAGCCACTGACGGCCGTGAAGTGGACTGAAGGGTTCGGCATGTATTCAGAATCTTTAACTTTCTGACTTCTGTCAAAAAGATCTTCATGGATAGAGAGTCGATTCGAGTTCCCAAGAAAGGAACCCTTGTCTACGGAACTAGCAAACTCTTCTCTAGATTCACTTTCCACCTGTGAATCCTTAGAAAGGACAGAACAATGTCGGTATGAGACTTTGTTAGCTTATAAGATGACGCCTGGATCAGAATATCGTCCAGATAAGGCGCCACTGCAATGCCCCGCGGCATGAGAACCGCCAGCAGAGACCCCAGAACCTTCGTGAAAATTCTGGGTGCCGTGGCCAGCCCGAAAGGAAGAGCCACAAACTGAAAATGTTTGTCCAGAAAGGCAAATCGGAGGAACTTGTGATGATCTTTGTGGATAGGAACATGTAGATATGTATCCTTTAGATCCACGGTAGTCATAAATTGACCCTCCTGGATCAATGGAAGAATGGTACGAATAGTTTACTTCCTCTGGGGGAAGAGTTTCTGAATTCCAACTGATATCCCTGAGACACAATTCCCAGTGTCCAAGGATCCTGAACATCTCTTATCCAGGCCTGGACGAAGAGAGAGTTTGCCCCCCACCAGAACCAGTCCTGGATCAGGGGCCGACCCTTCATGCTGACTTTGTAGCAGCAGTAGGTTTCTTGGATTGTTTGCCCTTGTTCCAGGACTGATTGGGCCTCCAAGTGGCCTTTGTTTGTGAATAATTCCCCTCCAGTTTGGCGGAAGAGGGAACTCCCTTGAAATTTCGAAAGGAACGAAAATTACTCTGTCGCCCTCTCTGTTTGGACTTTTTATCCTGAGGGAGGAGATGACCCTTGCCTCCCGTTATGTCAGAAATTATCTCCTTCAAGTCAGGCCTGAACAGGGTCTTCCCCTTGTAAGGAATAGTCAAAAGCTTAGATTTGGATGACACATCCGCAGACCAAGATTTTAGCCATAAAGCTCTGCATGCTAAGATGGCAAAGCCTGAACTCTTAGCCGCCAATTTAGTAATTTGCAGGGAAGCATCCGTAATAAACAAATTAGCTAACTTAAGAGCTTTAATTTGATCCAGTATCTCTTCCAAGGGAGTCTCAGTCTTAAGAGACTCTTCCAGAGCATCAAACCAATAAGCGGCCGCAGTGGTGACTGTGACAATGCAAGCCACAGGCTGTAACAGGAATCCCTGATTAACAAAGTTTCTTAAGGAGACCCTACAATTTCTTATCCATAGGGTCCTTGAACGCACAACTGCCCTCAATAGGAATAGTAGTACGATTGGCCATGGTAGAAACAGCACCCTCAACCTTAGGGACCGTCTGCCAAGAATCTCTAATAGCATCAGCTATAGCATACATATTTTTATAAACTGGAGAAGGAGAGAAGGGAATACCTGGTCTCTCCCATTCCTTTGCAATAATCTCTGAAGTTCTTTTCGGGACTTCAAAGACATCTGAATAAGAAGGAACTTCCAAATATCTGTCCAACTTACTCAATTTTTCTGGAAGGACCACTATTGAGTCACAATCATCCAGAGTAACCAACACCTCCCTAAGTAATAAACGGAGGTGTTCAAGCTTAAATCTGAAAGAAACTACGTCAGAGTCAGTCAGAGGTAAAACACTCCCTGAGTCAGACAGTTCACCTTCTGAGAGTACCGCAGTACTCTCCAACTCAGAACCCCGTGAGGGTATGTCTGTAATCGCCATCATAGAATCAGAGGCAGAATTGACTACATAGTTGTCCTGTCTTGAACGCTTGCCGTGCGATATGGGCAAATTAGCTAACGCATCAGAAAGTGTAGAGGACATCACTGCAGCTATGTCTTTTAATGTAAAAGCTGCAGTGACTGGTGAAATACAAGGTCCCGCTTGAGCGGGTGTTAAGGGCTGTGACGCTTGGGGAGAAAGCTGTAGCATGCTCTGTAGACTCCTGAGAAGCATTCATCTTCAAAAATAATTTTATCTCTAAAATGCAAGGCCCTCTCAATACATGAGGGACAAAAAGGAGCAGGGGGTCCCACAGTGGCATTCAAACACATTGCACACGCCACAGTTGGGATATCATCAGTATCCATGATAAGCAAGAAGCAATTTGGTCAACAGAATAGTTTCTTAATTTAATCAACTATACAAAAAAAAAGAAATTGGCAGCACAAACTAAAAATCTGACAGAGAATGTTTGAACTGATCAGATACTGTGCCTTTAAATTGAACAATCAGTCGCAGAAATAAAACAAAATGAGCCTCTGCAAAATAAACTTTATTCAGAACCTTGTCTCAACAGCTCTGCTGAGGAGACTACCTGCCCCCACGGTCACCGACCACACTGACAGACGCACCAGATGAATCACAGGAAGAATGCCTAAGACTGCTCCATGTCACCATGCGGTCGCGGCGATAACACACAGCCTGTCAGCATCCGGGACTTGCGTAAATGTATCTGCGCGGCAAACAGACAACTGCGCCAAAGTAGTCCCGCCCATCGTGAGAGTTGCATTAGCCCGTACTCCGCGCGGCAAGAGACTTCCGATATACTATGGAGTCCTCAGCGCGGCGCTTCACTAACCGCTGCAAAACTATGTCTGCACTCAAACACAAACCGGAACCATCACACAGCCGCAAACCGGAGTCCTTAAATAAGACTCCGGTAACCCCAGTGTCAAATAAAATCTCTTAGTATCACACAAGCCCAAGCATAGGATCACATAGGCTGATAAACGTTAGAGCCTGAAATTAACCCCTTAGTGTCCGTTGCCCTGTACCTCAGTACTCCCAACTCACACACACTGTCCCAGAAAGCAGCCCTGTCTTTGTCAAAGGGCTCTAGATCTCAACAGGTCACAAGCACAAAGTCCATTCTGAGGTAGCCAGTGTCCCAGAAATTACAAGACTGCACTTACCTCATTGCTGATGAACAGCATGAGAAGGTCCACAGGATCAAGAGGTCTTCTCCCTCCAGCAGCTCTGTGGACACAGAAGGGACTTAGTTAATATCTGCTAAGACCATCAGTATACAAAGGGCAGCACTAGTATGGGAGGCACAGTGAGGGTAAAACCCCACCAGTTCCCATTGCTTTAAAGCCACCTGTAGCTCTACTCTAGAGGCTGACAAGGATTACGGCTACACCCTAAAGTAAAATAGCACACTTTGGTACCATTTTAAAAATAATAAACTCTTGATTGAAGAATCTAAACTAACACCTCACTTCACCTCTTCCTATCACTAACACAGGCAAAGAGAATGACTGGAGTGGGAGGGAAGGGAGGAGCTATATATACAGCTCTGCTGTGGTGCTCTTTGCCTCCTCCTGCTGACCAGGAGGAGATATCCCACAAGTAAGGATGAAATCCGTGGACTCATTGTATCTTGTAAAAGAAAGACTGTATATCAGGAAGCTCAGCAAGCTTCTTGTGTAACACAGATAGAGACGAAATCTATCCCTTTAAAAAACCTTTAAGGAACTGGCAGCAAGTCCCTTCTCCAAACCATCCTGGAGGAAGGAAAGTATCCTGGTTACTCAGACCTTATGCCAGGAATATTCATGAGTCTCACACCAGAGTAAGTAGGTCCTCCACACCTTATGATAGATGTGTCGGGTGACCGGCTTCCTGGCTTGAATGAGAGTATCAATCACACTCTCGGAAAACCCTCTCCTGGCTAAGACTAAGCATTCAATCTCCACACAGTCAGCCACAGATAATCTAGATTTTGATGCACAAAGGGGCCCTGTACCAGCAGATCCCTGCGACAGGGCAAGCTCCATGGAGGAGACTGACATCCCCACCAGATCCGCAAACCACATGCTCCGCGGCCACAATGGAGCAATCAGAATAGTTGATGCGGGCCACTACTCGAGGTAGAAGTAGTAACGGTGGGAATATGTAGACTAGGTTGAATCCCCAAGCCACTGCTAAGGCATCTATCAGTTCTGCCTGGGGATCCCTGGACCGCGACCCATATCTGGGTAGCTTGAAGTTGAGTCTGGACGCCATGAGATCTATCTCCGGAGTCCCCCATCTGTTGTAAATCTCCCGCAAACACTTTTGGGGTGAAGAGACCATTGTCTGCTGAGAAAATCCGCTTCCCGTTTGTCCACACCCGGGATGTGGATCGCTGAGAGCAAGCAGTTGTGGGTCTCTGCCCACTACATAATCCGAGATACTTCCCTAATGGCTAGGGAGCTTCTCGTTCCCCCCTGATGGTTGATGTAAGCCACCGAGGTAATGTTGTCCGACTGGAATCTGATTAACTGAGACGAACCCAGGAGGGGCCAAGCCCTCAGAACGTTGAAGACTGCTCTAAGTTCTAGGATGTTAATTGGAAGAAATGACTCCTACCGATTCCACCTGCCCTGTGCCTTCCTGGAACCCCAAACAGCTCCCCATCCTGAGAGGTTCGCGTCCGTATTCACAATCTCCCAGGATGGACTCAGGAAGGATGTCCCCTGGGACATCTAATCTGGACGGAGTCACCAAGAGAGGGATTCCCTCGACCGGTTGTCTAGAGAGATATGTTGGGATAGATCAGGGAGTGATCGTCATTCCATTGCCTCAGCATGCACAACTGAAGAGGTCGTAGATGGAACCTGTCGAATGGAATTACATCAATACTGGATACCATGAGCCCAATCACCTCCATACACTGGGCCACAGATGGCCTTGAGGAGGTGTGAAGGGCAAGGCAGCTGGAGGCAATTTTGCAACGTCTGTGGTCTATCAGGAATATCTTAATGGATATGGAGTCTATTATCCTGCCTAGGAACTCCACTCTGGTACTAGGAACCAGATAACTCTTTCCTGAGTTTAACTTATATCCGTGAGATCGAAGAAGAATAGCTTTTGAATGGTTCTCTGCCAGCTGGCAGAATGGAGTCTGGACCAGGATGTCGTCCAGATAAGGTGCTACTGCAATACCTCTGGATCTCGCTACCGCGAGCAAAGCTCCCAAAACCTTTATAAAGACTCTTGGAGCAGTAGCCAGACCAAAGGGGAGAGCTACAAACTGGAAGTGCTTGTCCAGAAAAGCGAATCTTAGGAACTTGAAGTGATCCTTGTGTATTGGCACATGAAGGTAAGCGCCCTTCAAGTCTATCGTAGTCATGAACTGATCCTCTTGAACTAAGGGCATAACAGACTTTATCGTCTCCATCTTGAACGATGGGACAGACAAACTTGTTTAAGCACTTTAGGTCTAGAATAGTACCCTAGACCTCTTTCTGCTAGAGGTACCGGTACAATTACTCCTAGAGAGGAGAGATCCCTCACTCACTCTAGGAAGGCATCTCGTTTCTCTGGTCTTGATGATAGATTTGACAAGAGGAATCTGCCCCTGGGAGGGTGAGTTTTAAAACCTATCCTGTAACCCTGGGCAATAACCTCCAGAACCCAAGGATCCTGCATGTCTCTGTCCAAGCCTCCACGAAAAAAAGAGATAGTCTGCCCCTATAATGATCCAGAGACGAATTGGGGGCCGCCCCTTTATGTCGATTTCGTCTCAGCGGGCTTTTTACTCTGCTTGGCTTTATTCCAAGACTGAGATGGTTTCCAAGATCCCTTGGACTGCTCGGGCTTCGCAGCAGGCTGCTGTCATTGGGACTTGTCCAAACGAAAGGAACGAAAATTAGGACCCTTAGTTTTATTGTTCTTATCCTGTGGTAGAAAGGCACCCTTGCCCCCCGTGACCGTGGATATGATAGAGTCCAGGCCTGGACCGAAAAGAACCTTTCCTTTAAATGGAAGGGAAAGTAATCTAGATTTGGATATCATGTCAGCAGACCACGACTTCAACCACAGGGCCCTCCGGGCCAGAAAAGAAAAACCTGATGTCTTGGCATTCAAGCAAATAATCTGCATATTTGCATCAAAGATAAATGAATTAGCTACCCTCAGGGCCTTAATTCTTTACTTTATCTTATCGAGGGTAGTCTCCACCTCGATCATCTCTGACAGAGTTTCACCAATAGGTTGCGGCTCCCACCACCGCAGCAACCGCAGCTGCAGGCTGAAAAATGAACCCTGTGTGCTGAAACATCTTTCTTAACAGGGTCTCTAATTTCTTATCCATGCGTTCCTTAAACCACAAACTATCCTCGAGTGGGATAGTGGTGAGCTTAGCGAGAATGGAGATAGCTCCATCCACCTTAGGGACAGATCCCCACGATTCTAGCTGAGAATCAGGAACCGGGAACAATTTCTTAAACGAAGAAGAAAGGGAGAAAGATAAACCAAGTCTCTCCCATTAATTTTTAAAATATTCGCCATCTTTACGGGAACCGGGAAAGTCTGGGGCACCACCCTGTCCTCATAGACCTTATCAAGCTTAGGAATAGAAGGTTCCTCCGGTAACTTTGGATCCGGAACCTCTAGAGTAGCTAACACCTCTTTTAATAAAAAGCATAAGTGCTCCATCCTAAACCTAAAGTCTGGTTTCTCCGCATCCAGAGGTTTAGAGGCCGTAGATTCCGACCCAGAGAAAGAGTCCTCAGAAGTATCGGAGTCCTCTGCATCAACGGATAATCTAGTCTCAGATACATCCAATGGAGTAGATGACCCCTGGGAAGGATAGCAATGTTTAACCTTTCGCTTGCGCTTAGCAGTGCGAGGTAAAGCACTGAAGACTGCAGATACCGCCGTTTGCAACTGATCAGCAAAATCTGGCGGCCACAGGGCCCCTACCGCAGGAGGATTAGTAGTGCACCAGGGAGCTGTATGTGTAATCGGAGATTGTAGGGAACGCACCTCGCGGGACGGAGACCCTTCAGAGGTGGACGGCTCAGTGGTACTAAACATCTTGTTCTTTTTAGATATCACTATTTTATCAAGGCATGTAGAACATAGTTAAGCAGGCAGATACATTGTAGCCTCCTCACAAAAAACACAGGCATTAGATTTAAGCAAAGAGGGAGGACCCTCTAACGCATCAGAGTCCTCCATAGCTTGCGACTTTAATATGGACTATAGAAAAAATAAATAGCACTTTTATACCCCAATGGCCGGGGCACTCACCACCTCCTATGACAGAGGCCCACAGAGAAACCGCTTTCTCTGTAATCGAAGGTCAGGAAAAGGAAGAGAATAAGGGAACGCCCGGTCACATGGGGTGCCATGCAGGACCGCCCCTGGAGCCGACAAAAAGCACGCCAACAGGCTGTGCAGTAATCAAAATGAAGGAAGAACCTGACTGTTCACACATTGCCAGAGTCACATCTCACACATGTTGCAGCAAAAACACAATAAAGTAATCATGTATAAATCCCCCCCTGTTCAATAATCACCTTCCGGAGATATTCTATACAGATAAAAGGAGTCACACTGTGACCCTGTCTTCTTGCATTATCATCACAGGTATAAAAAAACTAAACAATCTTACCAGACTCTACGCCATGGAACAGGAACATGGCCTCTCAAGTTTGACAGTGTTGTAGCATCGCTTCTGACATGGACTTGAGTGATAGAAAGTAGGCAGAGAAAGTCGTCAACACTGATTGCTTAAGGAGCTGTTAATACGAGTCTGGATGGTTTCGCAGAAAGACTCTCCCTGCATCTCCAGACCCTAACATTCGTCAATGCACTCACTGAGAGGCTGACAAGACTACTTAAAACTCCAGTCCCATTCCGAAGAGTACTAACCTCCATAAGAGACTACTCCGAATCTTCGACACTTCTCTGCCATCCTCCTGTGACGAAAGGCAAAGAATGACTGGGGGAGTGGGGGAGGTATTTATGCTTTTGGCTTGGGTGTCTTTGCCTCCACTTGGTGGCCAGGTTCTGTATTTCCCACAAGTAATGAATGAAGCCATGGACTCTCCTCATATTAAGAAGGAAATAGCGCTCGTGCGCAATGTCAAATTCCGGCAGCAAATTTCTGCCCAGCAGTGGAGAGCTAGGGCGGATAGGGGCGAATATTGATTGATAAATTGAGCCCTATGTGTCAGTGAGGATCGGCACAAACTGGTAAGTAACTGTGCATCTCAGCTTCAGTCACATGGATTTCTAAAAGCCCAATGTTAGCATTATGTTATGTGATAAACTGTACATTTAGCATTGCAATGCTCACAAAGCATATTTATCCTTTTACAATACAATACTAAACAATAATCTGTGATTACCTTGTATCTAAGGCTTTGCACCAATCCCCCTTATCTCAGAGGTGTGTGCAAACTTGAATTTAGTCAATCAGTGATCACTCAAAATTCAATGAGATCCAGTTTAGTGTTATCTATATGGTACACATTAACTAGCTTTTGTCTTGCTGTGAAAAACTTCTAAAATGCTATGGATTTTAGTTTTTATAGATTACATCAATATAACAATGTTGGTTGTGCAAAGCTGGGGAATGGGTAGTAAAGGCGCAATCTATCTTTGTACACAATAAAACATTTGAAGTAGACTGTCCTTTTAAACTTTACACTGTACTCAGACAGATAATCTCAATGTAAACAACACATTTTGCAGCTGTAATGCTTTGGAATCCAATCCCTATCTTTTGGATAACCTTTGCAATTTACCGCATTGTGTGTACAATAACTCAGGTTTCCATTATTCTATTGTGCACAGAGCATTATGAAAATGTATACAGTTCTCACTGCCATTTTATCTTTAGGTAGTGGAATCAAATTGGATGTTTCCATAAAATTAATAAAAAATGAATTGCCGACATTATCCTGCTTAAAAAAAAAAGACAGAAGAATGTGAAAATATTTTATAGAGGAATGGTAGAAAAAACAGAATTTATGTTTACCTGATAAATTACTTTCTCCAACGGTGTGTCCGGTCCACGGCGTCATCCTTACTTGTGGGATATTCTCTTCCCCAACAGGAAATGGCAAAGAGCCCAGCAAAGCTGGTCACATGATCCCTCCTAGGCTCCGCCTTCCCCAGTCATTCGACCGACGTAAAGGAGGAATATTTGCATAGGAGAAATCATATGATACCGTGGTGACTGTAGTTAAAGAAAATAAATCATCAGACCTGATTAAAAAACCAGGGCGGGCCGTGGACCGGACACACCGTTGGAGAAAGTAATTTATCAGGTAAACATAAATTCTGTTTTCTCCAACATAGGTGTGTCCGGTCCACGGCGTCATCCTTACTTGTGGGAACCAATACCAAAGCTTTAGGACACGGATGATGGGAGGGAGCAAATCAGGTCACCTAGATGGAAGGCACCACGGTTTGCAAAACCTTTCTCCCAAAAATAGCCTCAGAAGAAGCAAAAGTATCAAATTTGTAAAATTTGGTAAAAGTGTGCAGTGAAGACCAAGTCGCTGCCTTACATATCTGATCAACAGAAGCCTCGTTCTTAAAGGCCCATGTGGAAGCCACGGCCCTAGTGGAATGAGCTGTGATTCTTTCAGGAGGCTGCCGTCCGGCAGTCTCATAAGCCAATCTGATGATGCTTTTAAGCCAAAAAGATAGAGAGGTAGAAGTTGCTTTTTGACCTCTCCTTTTACCAGAATAAACAACAAACAAGGAAGATGTTTGTCTGAAATCCTTTGTAGCATCTAAATAGAATTTTAGAGCACGGACAACGTCCAAATTGTGTAACAAACGTTCCTTCTATGAAACTGGATTCGGACACAAAGAAGGTACAACTATCTCCTGGTTAATATTTTTGATGGAAACAACCTTCGGAAGAAAACCAGGCTCAGTACGTAAAACCACCTTATCTGCATGGACCAGATAGGGCGGAGAACACTGCAGAGCAGATAACTCAGAAACTCTTCTAGCGGAAGAAATTGCAACCTAAAACAAAACTTTCCAAGATAATAACTTAATATCTACGGAATGTAAGGGTTCAAACGGAACCCCTTGAAGAACTGAAAAAACTAGATTAAGACTCCAGGGAAGAGTCAAAGGTCTGTAAACAGGCTTGATTCTAACCAGAGCCTGAACAAACGCTTAAACGTCTGGCACAGCTGCCAGCCTTTTGTGAAGTAAAACAGATAAAGCAGAGATCTGTCCCTTCAGAGAACTCCAAAAATCCTTTCTCCAAACCTTCTTGTAGAAAGGAAAGAATCTTAGGAATTTTTATCTTGTTCCATGGGAATCCTTTAGATTCACACCAACAGATATATTTTTTCCATATATTATGGTAAATTTTTCTAGTTACAGACTTTCTAGCCTGAATAAGAGTATCTATTACAGAATCTGAAAACCCACGCTTTGATAAAATCAAGCGTTCAAACTCCAAGCAGTCAGTTGGAGGAAAACCAGATTCGGATGTTCGAATGGACCCTGAATAAGAAGGTCCTGTCTCAAAGGTAGCTTCCATGGTGGAGCCGATGACACATTCACCAGGTCTGCATACCAAGTCCTGCGTGGCCACACAGGAACTATCAAGGTCACCGAAGCCCTCTCCAGATTGATCCTGGCTACCAGCCTGGAAATGAGAGGAAACGGTGGGAATACATAAGCTAGGTTGAAGATCCAAGGTGCTACTATTGTATCCAATAGAGTCGCCTTGGGATCCCTGGATTTGGACCCGTAACAAGGGACCATGAAGTTCTGACGAGAGGCCATCAGAACCATGTCTGGAATGCCCCATAATTGAGTTATTTGGGCAAAGATTTCCAGATGGAGTTCCCACTCCCCTGGATGCTCCTCCATCGCCAGGGAACTCCTTGTTACCCCCTGATGGTTGATATATGTAACAGTCGTCATGATGTCTGATTGAAACCTTATGAATTTGGCCTTTGCTAGTCGAGGCCAAGCCTTGAGAGCATTGAATATCGCTCTCAGTTCCATTATGTTTATCGGGAGAAGAGAGTCTTCCCGAAACCATAGACCCTGAGTTTTCAGGGGTTCCCAGACCGCGCCCCAGCCCACCAGACTGGCGTCGGTCGTGACAATGACCTATTCTGGTCTGCGGAAGCTCATTCCCTGTGACAGGTTGTCCAGGGTCAGCCACCAACGGAGTGAATCTCTGGTTATTTGATCTACTTGTATCGTCGGAGACAAGTCTGTATAATCCCCATTCCACTGTCTGAGCATGCACAGGTGCAATGGTCTTAGATGAATTCGTGCAAAAGGAACTATGTCCATTGCCGCAACCATCAAACCTATTACTTCCATGGACTGCGCTATGGAAGGAAGAAGAACAGAATGAAGTACCTGACAAGAGCTTAGAAGTTTTGATTTTCTGGCCTCTGTCAGAAAAACCTTCATTTCTAAGGAAACTATTATTGTTCCCAAGAAGGGAACTCTTGTTGACGGGGACAGAGAACTTTTTTCTATGTTCACTTTCCACCTGTGAGATCTGAGAAAGGCTAGGACAATGTCCGTATGAGCCCTTGCTTTTGACAGAGACGACACTTGAATCAGGATGTCGTCCAAGTAAGGTACTACTGCAATGCCCCTTGGTCTTAGCACCGCTAGAAGGGACCCTAGTACCCTTGTGAAAATCCTTGGAGCAGTGGCTAATCCGAATGGAAGTGCCACAGGTAATGCTTGTCCAGAAAGGCGAACCTTAGGAACCGAAAATGTTCCTTGTGGATAGGAATACGTAGGTACGCATCCTTTAAGTCCACCGTGGTCATGAATTGACCTTCCTGGATGGTAGGAAGGATCGTTCGAATGGTTTCCATTTTGAATGATGAAACCCTTAGAAACTTGTTTAGAATCTTGAGATCTAAAATAGGTCTGAATGTTCCCTCTTTTTTGGGAATTATGAACAGGTTGGAGTAAAAACCCATCCCTTGTTCTCCTAATGGAACAGGATGAATCACTCCCATGCTTAACAGGTCTTCTACACAGTGTAAGAATGCCTGTTCGAAGATAATTGAGACCCGTGGAACCTTCCCCTTGGGGGTAGTTCCCTGAATTCCAGGAGATAACCTTGAGAAACTATTTCTAGCGCCCAAGGATCCTGAACATCTCTTGCCCCAGCCTGAGCAAAGAGAGAAAGTCTGCCCCCCACCAGATCCTTCCCAGATCGGGGGCCAACACTTCATGCTGTTTTGGTAGCAGTGGCAGGTGACTTGGCCTGCTTACCCTTGTTCCAGCCTTGCATCGGCCTCCAGGCTGGCTTGGTTTGAGAAGTATTACCCTCTTGCATAGAGGGTGTAGAATTTGAGGCTGGTCCGTTTCTGCGAAAGGGACGAAAATTTGGCTTCTTTTTAGCCTTAAAAGACCTATCCAGAGGAAGGGCGTGGCCCTTTCCCCCAGTGATGTCTGAAATAATCTCTTTCAAGTCAGGGCCAAACAGTGTTTTACCCTTGAAAGGGATGTTAAGCAAAAGCGCTCTGCACGCCACGATAGCAAACCCTGAATTATTCGCCGCTAATCTAGCTAATTGCAAAGCGGCATCTAAAATAAAAAAGAGTTAGCCAATTTAAGAGCTTGAACTCTGTCCAAAACCTCCTCGTACGAAGATTCTTTATTGAGCGACTTTTCTAGTTCTTCGAACCAGAAACACGCAGCTGTAGTGACAGGAACAATGCATGAAATTGGTTGTAGAAGGTAACCTTGCTGAACAAACATCTTTTTAAGCAAACCCTCTAACCTTTAATCCATAGGATCTTGAAAGCACAACTATCTTCTATAGGAATAGAAGTGCGTTTGTTTAGAGTAGAAACCGCCCCCTCGACCTTGGGGACTGTATGCTATAAGTCCTTTCTGGGGTCGACTATAGGAACTAATTTCTTAAATATAGGGGGAGGACAAAAGGTATGCCGGGCCTTTCCCACTCCTTATTTACTATGTCCGCCACCCGCTTGGGTATAGGAAAAACATCGGGGGGCACCGGAACGTCTAGGAACTTGTCCATCTTACCTAATTTCTCTGGAATGACCAAATTGTCACAATCATCCAGAGTAGATAATACCTCCTTAAGTAGTGCGTGGAGATGTTGAAATTTAAATTTAAAAGTTACAATATCAGGTTCTGCTTGTTGAGAAATTTTCCCTGAATCTGAAATTTCTCCCTCAGACAAAACCTCCCTCCTGGCCCCTTCAGATAGGTGTGAGGGTATGTCAGAACAGATATCATCAGCGTCCTCTTGCTCTTCAGTGTTTAAAACAGAGCAATCACGCTTTCTCTGATAAGTAGGCATTTTGGAAAAAATGCATGCAATAGAATTATCCATTACAGCCATTAATTGTTGTATGGTAATAAGTATTGGCGCACTAGATGTACTAGGGGCCTCTTGTGTGGGCAAAACTGGTGTAGACACAGAAGGGGATGATGCAGTACCATGCTTACTCCCCTCATTAGAGGAATCATCTTGGGCAATATCATATCTATGGCATTATTATCCCTACTTTGTTTGGACATTATGACACAAATATATCACATATATTTAAATGGGGAGACACATTGGCTTTCATACATATAGAACATCGTTATCTGATGGTTCAGACATGTTAAACAGGCTTAAACTTGTCATCAAAGCACAAAAAACGTTTTACAATAAAACCGTTACTGTCCCTTTAAATTTCAAACTGAACACACTTTATTACTGAATATGTGAAAAAGTATGAAGGAATTGTTCAAATGTCACCAAAATTTCACCACAGTAACTTAAAGCCTTAAAAGTATTGCACACAAATTTGAAAGCTTTAACCCTTAAAATAACGGAACCGGAGCCGTTTTTACATTTAACCCCTATACAGTCCCAGGTATCTGCTTTCCTGAGACCCAACCAAGCCCAGAGGGGAATACGATACCAAATGATGCCTTCTATAAGCTTTTTCAGTGGTTCTTAGCTCTTCACACATGCATCTGCATGCCATGCTTTCCAAAAACAACTGCGCATTAGAGGCGCGAAAATGAGGCTCTGTCTATGACTAGAAAAGGCCCCCAGTGAAAAAGGTGTCCAATACAGTGCCTGCCGTTTTTATTAAAACAATCCCCAAGATTTAACAACTATTAAAAGTAATAATCTGCCAAATATACTTAGTAAAGTAATCGTTTTAGCCCAGAAAAATGTCTACCAGTTTTTTAAGCCCTAATGAAGCCCTTTATTCTTTTACTTAAACTAAGAAAATGGCTTACCGGTTCCCATAGGGAAAATGACAGCTTCCAGCATTACCGAGTCTTGTTAGAAATGTGTCATACCTCAAGCAGCAAAAGTCTGCTCACTGTTTCCCCCAACTGAAGTTAATTCCTCTCAACAGTCCTGTGTGGAAACAGCCATCGATTTTAGTAACGGTTGCTAAAATCATTTTCCTCTTACAAACAGAAATCTTCATCTCTTTCCTGTTTCAGAGTAAATAGTACATACCAGCACTATTTTAAAATAACAAACTCTTGATTGAAGAATAAAAACTACATTTAAACACCAAAAAACTCTAAGCCATCTCCGTGGAGATGTTGCCTGTACAACGGCAAAGAGAATGACTGGGGAAGGCGGAGCCTAGGAGGGATCATGTGACCAGCTTTGCTGGGCTCTTTGCCATTTCCTGTTGGGGAAGAGAATATCCCACAAGTAAGGATGACGCCGTGGACCGGACACACCTATGTTGGAGAAATGTGTATTTAAAATTGAACAATTCATAATATTTTACAGGGAGCACAACTATTTTGTTTTGAGAAACCAGTTTGTAACCTTAATAATGAACTAATTTCTGTTGAATATATACTTTAAATATAATATAATTTATGTACACCTATTTCACCTCCAATAATTTGAATATAGTTCCATTGTATTGTGAAAGGATAAATATGATTTGTGAGCATTGCAATGCTAAATGTACAGTTTATCACATAACATAATGCTAACATTGGGCTTTTAGAAATCCATGTGACTGAAGCTGAGGTGCACACTTAAAGTCTGTCTGTATTGATCCTAACACTGAATGAACCAAAACAAAGTAATATTAGCTGGTGAGCCTGATCTGTAAGTGGGAGGATTCATGCTTAAAGTGAATGTAAATTTTGATGATAAAGTGCAAGGTTTTTAAAAATTCGATTAAAAATAGGGGCACTTTAATTCATCAAAATTTACATTTCACTTGTGTTGTAAAAATACTTACCTTATAATCTTGACAGCCGCTCCAGCTTCCCCCAGTCGTCGCAAGTCTCTTCCTACGTCAGACATGACGGACCGGTCATCCTCCAATCACAGATTCCCCCCCCAGGGGAAGCCGTGTCTGATTCAACGCCGTGATTGGAGGAAGCCGGATTCCTCATTTTAGACCCAGGAAGAGGCTTTGCAATGGGCGGAGGAAGCGATGCAGCGGCTGTCAAGATTAAAAGGTAAGTATTTTCATAACACGAGTGAAATGTAAATTTTAATGAAAAACATAATTTATGCTTACCTGATAAATGTATTTCTCTTGTAGTGTATCCAGTCCACGGATCATCCATTACTTATGGGGGGGATATTCTCCTTCCCAACAGGAAGTTGCAAGAGGATCACCCACAGCAGAGCTGCTATATAGCTCCTCCCCTCACTGCCATATCCAGTCATTCGACCGAAACAAGCCGAGAAAGGAGAAACCATAGGGTGCAGTGGTGACTGTAGTTTAATTAAAATTTAGACCTGCCTGAAAAGGACAGGGCGGGCCGTGGACTGGATACACTACAAGAGAAATACATTTATCAGGTAAGCATAAATTATGTTTTCTCTTGTTAAGTGTATCCAGTCCACGGATCATCCATTACTTGTGGGATACCAATACCAAAGCTAAAGTACACGGATGATGGGAGGGACAAGGCAGGAACTTAAACGGAAGGAACCACTGCCTGTAGAACCTTTCTCCCAAAAACAGCCCCCGAAAAAGCAAAAGTATCAAATTTGTAAAATTTGGAAAAAGTATGAAGCGAAGACCAAGTTGCAGCCTTGCAAATCTGTTCAACAGAGGCCTCATTTTAAAAAGGCCCAGGTGGAAGCCACAGCTCTAGTAGAATGAGCTGTAATCCTTTCAGGAGGCTGCTGTCCAGCAGTCTCATAGGCTAAACGGATTATACTCCGAAGCCAAAAAGAAAGAGAGGTTGCCGAGGCCTTCTGACCTCTCCTCTGTCCAGAGTAAACAACAAACAGGTTAGATGTTTGGCGAAAATATTTAGTAGCCTGTAAGTAAAACTTCAAGGCACGGACTACATCTAGATTATGCAAAAGACGTTCCTTCTTTGAAGGATTAGGACATAATGATGGAACAACAATCTCTTGATTGATATTCTTGTTAGAAACCACCTTAGGTAAAAACCCAGGTTTTGTACGCAGAACAACTTTATCTGAATGAAGATCAGATAAGGAGAATCACAATGTAAGGCAGATAACTCCGAGACTCTTCGAGCCGAGGAAATAGCCATCAGAAAAAGAACTTTCCATGAAAGAAGTTTGATATCAATAGAATGAAGGACTTTAAGAACCAAGTTTAAGCTCCATGGAGGTGCAACAGGTTTAAACACAGGCTTAATTCTAACTAAAGCCTGACAAAATGCCTGAACGTCTAGAGCTTCTGCCAGACGCTTGTGTAAAAGAATAGACAGAGCAGAAATCTGTCCCTTTAAAGAACTAGCTGATAATCCTTTGTCCAAACCCTCTTGGAGGAAGGACAATATCCTAGGAATCCTAACCCTACTCCATGAGTAATTCTTGGATTCACACCAATGAAGATATTTACGCCATATCTTGTGGTAAATTTTCCTGGTGACAGGCTTTCGTGCCTGTATTAAGGTATCAATTACTGACTCGGAGAAGCCACGCTTTGATAGGATCAAGCGTTCAATCTCCATGCAGTCAGTCTCAGAGAAAGTAGATTTGGATGATTGAAATGACCTTGTATTAGAAGGTCTTGTCTCAGAGGCAGAGTCCATGGTGGAAAGGATGACATGTCCACTAGGTCTGCATACCAGGTCCTGCGTGGCCACGCAGGCGCTATCAATATCATCGATGCTCTTTCCTGTTTGATTTTGGCAATCAGACGAGGGAGCAGAGGAAACGGTGGAAACACATAAGGTTGAAGAACCAAGGCGCTGCTAGAGCATCTATCAGTGCCGCTTCTGGGTCCCTGGACCTGGATCCGTAACAAGGAAGCTTGGCGTTCTGGCGAGACGCCATGAGATCCAATTCTGGTTTGCCCCAACGGAGAACCAATTGAGCAAACACCTCCGGATGGAGTTCCCATTCCCCCGGATGAAAAGTCTGACGACTTAGAAAATCCGCCTCCCAGTTCTCTACACCTGGGATATGGATCGCTGACAGGTGGCAATAGTGAGTCTCTGCCCAGCGAATTATCTTGGAGACTTCTGACATCGCTAGGGAACTCCTGGTTCCCCCTTGAAGGTTGATGTAAGCCACAGTCGTGATGTTGTCCGACTGAAATCTGATGAACCTCAGTGTTGCTAGCTGAGGCCAAGCCAGAAGAGCATTGAATATTGCTCTTAACTCCAGAATATTTATTGGGAGGAGTTTCTCCTCCTGATTCCATGAACCCTGAGCCTTCAGGGAGTTCCAGACTGCACCCCAACCTAGAAGGCTGGCATCTGTTGTTACAATTGTCCAATCTGGTCTGCGAAAGGTCATACCCTTGGACAGATGGGCCCGAGATAACCACCAGAGAAGAGAATCTCTGGTTTCCTGATCCATATTTAGTAGAGGGGACAAATCTGTGTAATCCCCATTCCACTGACTGAGCATGCATAATTGCAGCGGTCTGAGATGCAGGCGCGCGAATGGCACTATGTCCATCGCCGCTACCATTAAACCGATTACTTCCATGCACTGAGCCACCGTGTGGCGCGGAATGGAGTGAAGAACACGGCAAGCATTTAGAAGTTTTGATAACCTGGACTCCGGCAGGTAAATTTACATTTCTACAGAATCTATTAGAGTCCCTAGGAAGGAAACCCTTGTGAGAGGAGATAGAGAACTCTTTTCTTTGATCATTTTCCACCCATGCGACCTCAGGAATGCCAGAACTATCTCTGTATGAGATTTGGCAATTTGAAAGCTTGACGCCTGTATCAGGATGTCGTCCAGGTAAGGAGCCACCGCTATGCCTCGCGGTCTTAGGACCGCCAGAAGGGAGCCCAGAACCTTTGTAAAAATTCTTGGGGCTGTAGCCAACCCGAATGGAAGAGCTACAAATTGGTAATGCCTGTCTAGAAAGGCAAACCTCAGGAACTGATGATTATTCTTGTGAATCGGAATGTGAAGGTAGGCATCCTTTAAGTCCACTGTGGTCATGTACTGACCCTCTTGGATCATGGGTAAAATGGTTCGAATAGTTTCCATCTTGAATGACGGAACTCTGAGGAATTTGTTTAGGATCTTTAAATCCAAAATTGGTCTGAAGGTTCCCTCTTTTTTGGGAACCACAAACAGATTTGAATAAAACCCCTGTCCTTGTTCCGTCCACGGAACTGGATGGATCACGCCCATTACAAGGAGATCTTGTACGCAGCTTAGGAATGCCTCTTTCTTTATCTGATTTGCAGATAATCTTGAAAGGTGAAATCTCCCTTGTGGAGGAGAAGCTTTGAAGTCCAGAAGATATCCCTGAGATATGATCTCCAACGCCCAGGGATCCTGAACATCTCTTGCCCACACCTGGGCGAAGAGAGTCTGCCCCCTACTAGATCCGTTGTCGGATAGGGGGCCGCTCCTTCATGCTGTCTTAGAGGCAGCAGCAGGCTTTCTGGCCTGCTTGCCCTTGTTCCAGGACTGGTTAGGTTTCCAGGCCTGCTTGGATTGAGCAAGAGTTCCCTCTTGTTTTCAAGCAGAGGAAGTTGATGCTGCACCTGCCTTGAAATTTCGAAAGGCACGAAAATTAGACTGTTTGGCCTTTGATTTGGCCCTGTCCTGAGGAAGGGTATGACCCTTACCTCCAGAAATGTCAGCAATAATTTCTTTCAAACCAGGCCCGAATAAGGTCTGCCCCTTGAAAGGAATGTTGAGTAATTTAGACTTTGAAGTCACATCAGCTGACCAGGATTTGAGCCATAGCGCCCTACGCGCCTGGATGGCGAATCCGGAATTCTTAGCCGTTAGTTTAGTCAAATGAACAATGGCATCAGAAACAAATGAGTTAGCTAGTGTTCTAAGCTTGTCAACAATTTCAGTCAATGGAGCTGTATGGATGGCCTCTTCCAGGGCCTCAAACCAGAATGCCGCTGCAGCAGTGACAGGCGCAATGTATCCAAGGGGCTGTAAAATAAAACCTTGTTGAATAAACATTTTCTTAAGGTAACCCTCTAATTTTTTATCCATTGGATCTGAAAAAGCACAACTGTCCTCGACAGGGATAGTGGTACGCTTTGCTAAAGTAGAAACTGCTCCCTCCACCTTAGGGACAGTCTGCCATAAGTCCCGTGTAGTGGCATCTATTGGAAACATTTTTCTAAATATAGGAGGTGGGGAAAAGGGCACACCGGGCCTATCCCACTCCTTACTAATAATTTCTGTAAGCCTTTTAGGTATTGGAAAAACATCAGTACTCACCGGCACTGCATAGTATTTTTCCAGCCTACACAATTTCTCTGGCACTGCAATTGTGTCAGTCATTCAGAGCAGCTAATACCTCCCCAAGCAATACACGGAGGTTCTCAAGCTTAAATTTAAAATTAGAAATCTCTGAATCAGGTCTCCCCAATTCAGAGACGTCACCCACAGACTGAAGCTCACCGCCCTCAGGTTCTGCATATTGTGACGCAGTATCAGACATGGCTCTTACAGCATCTACGCGCTCTGTATCTCGTCTAACCCCAGAGCTATCGCGCTTGCCTCTCAATTCAGGCAATCTGGATAATACCTCTGACAGGGTATTATTCATGATTGCAGCCATGTCCTGCAAAGTAATCGCTATGGGCGTCCCTGATGTACTTGGCGCCATATTAGCGTGCGTCCCTTGAGCGGGAGGCGAAGGGTCCGGCACGTGGAGAGAGTTAGTCGGCATAACTTCCCCCTCGACAGACCCCTCTGGTGACAATTCTTTTGTAGATAAAGACTGATCTTTACTGTTTAAGGTGAAATCAATACATTTAGTACACATTCTCCTATGGGGCTCCACCATGGCTTTTAAACATAATGAACAAGTATCCTCTGTTTCAGACATGTTTGTACAGACTAGCAATGAGACTAGCAAGCTTGGAAAACACTTTAAAGCAAGTTAACAAGCAATATAAAAAACGTTACTGTGCCTTTAAGAGAAACAAATTTTGACAAAATTTGAAATAACAGTGAAAAAAGGAAGTTACACTAACAAAAATTTTACAGTGTATGTAACAAGTCAGCAGAGCATTGCACCCACTTGCAAATGGATGATTAACCCCTTAATAACAAAAACAGAATAATAAATTACAAAAAACATAATTTATGCTTACCTGATAAATTCCTTTCTTCTGTAGTGTGATCAGTCCACGGGTCATCATTACTTCTGGGATATTACTCCTCCCCAACAGGAAGTGCAAGAGGATTCACCCAGCAGAGCTGCATATAGCTCCTCCCCTCTACGTCACTCCCAGTCATTCGACCAAGGACCAACGAGAAAGGAAAAGCCAAGGGTGAAGTGGTGACTGGAGTATAAATTAAAAAATATTTACCTGCCTTAAAAACAGGGCGGGCCGTGGACTGATCACACTACAGAAGAAAGGAATTTATCAGGTAAGCATAAATTATGTTTTCTTCTGTTAAGTGTGATCAGTCCACGGGTCATCATTACTTCTGGGATACCAATACCAAAGCAAAAGTACACGGATGACGGGAGGGATAGGCAGGCTCTTTATACAGAAGGAACCACTGCCTGAAGAACCTTTCTCCCAAAAATAGCCTCCGATGAAGCAAAAGTGTCAAATTTGTAAAATTTGGAAAAAGTATGAAGCGAAGACCAAGTTGCAGCCTTGCAAATCTGTTCAACAGAGGCCTCATTCTTGAAGGCCCAAGTGGAAGCCACAGCTCTAGTAGATTGAGCTGTAATTCTTTCAGGAGGCTGCTGTCCAGCAGTCTCATAAGCTAAACGAATTATGCTACGAAGCCAAAAAGAAAGAGAGGTAGCGGAAGCTTTTTGACCTCTCCTCTGCCCAGAGTAAATGACAAACAGAGAAGACGTCTGTCGAAATTCCTTAGTTGCCTGTAAGTAAAATTTTAGAGCACGGACTACATCCAGGTTGTGCAGTAGACGTTCCTTCTTTGAAGAAGGATTTGGGCATAAAGAAGGAACAACAATCTCTTGATTGATATTCCTGTTAGTAACTACCTTAGGTAAGAACCCAGGTTTAGTACGCAGGACTACCTTATCCGAATGAAAAATCAAATAAGGAGAATCACAATGTAAGGCTGATAATTCAGAGACTCTTCGAGCCGAGGAAATAGCCATTAAAAATAGAACTTTCCAAGATAACAACTTTATATCAATGGAATGAAGGGGTTCAAACGGAACGCCCTGTAAAACATTAAGAACAAGGTTTAAACTCCATGGTGGAGCAACAGTTTTAAACACAGGCTTAATCCTGGTCAAAGCCTGACAAAAAGCCTGGACGTCAGGAACTTCTGACAGACGTTTGTGTAACAGAATGGACAGAGCTGAGATCTGTCCCTTTAATGAACTAGCAGATAAACCCTTTTCTAAACCTTCTTGTAGAAAAGACAATATCCTAGGAATCCTAACCTTACTCCAAGAGTAACCTTTGGATTCACACCAATATAGGTATTTACGCCATATCTTATGGTAAATCTTTCTGGTAACAGGTTTCCTAGCCTGTATTAAGGTATCAATAACTGACTCAGAAAACCCACGTCTTGATAAAATCAAGCGTTCAATTTCCAAGCAGTCAGCTTCAGAGAAGTTAGATTTTGATGTTTGAAGGGACCCTGTATCAGAAGGTCCTGCTTCAGAGGTAGAGACCAAGGTGGACAGGATGACATGTCCACCAGGTCTGCATACCAAGTCCTGCGTGGCCACGCAGGTGCTATTAGAATCACTGATGCTCTCTCTTGTTTGATTCTGGCAATCAATCGAGGAAGCAACGGGAAGGGTGGAAACACGTAAGCCATCCTGAAGTCCCAAGGTGCTGTCAGAGCATCTATCAGGACTGCTCCTGGATCCCTGGATCTGGACCCGTAACGAGGAAGCTTGGCGTTCTGTCGAGACGCCATGAGATCTATCTCTGGTTTGCCCCAACGTCGCAGTATTTGGGCAAAGACCTCCGGATGAAGTTCCCACTCCCCCGGATGAAAAGTCTGACGACTTAAGAAATCCGCCTCCCAGTTCTCCACTCCCGGGATGTGGATTGCTGACAGGTGGCAAGAGTGAGACTCTGCCCAGAGAATTATCTTTGATACTTCCATCATAGCTAGGGAGCTTCTTGTCCCTCCCTGATGGTTGATGTAAGCAACAGTCGTGATGTTGTCCGACTGAAACCTGATGAACCCCCGAGTTGTCAACTGGGGCCAAGCCAGGAGGGCATTGAGAACTGCTCTCAATTCCAGAATGTTTATTGGCAGGAGACTCTCCTCCTGACTCCATTGTCCCTGAGCCTTCAGAGAATTCCAGACGGCACCCCAACCTAGAAGGCTGGCGTCTGTTGTTACAATTGTCCAGTCTGGTCTGCTGAATGGCATCCCCCTGGACAGATGTGGCCGAGAAAGCCACCATAGAAGAGAATTTCTGGTCTCTTGATCCAGATTCAGAGAAGGGGATAAGTCTGAGTAATCCCCATTCCACTGACTTAGCATGCACAGTTGCAGTGGTCTGAGGTGTAAGCGTGCAAAGGGTACTATGTCCATTGCCGCTACCATTAAGCCGATTACCTCCATGCATTGAGCCACTGACGGGTGTTGAATGGAATGTAGGGTGCGGCAAGCACTTTGAAGTCTTGTTAGCCTGTCCTCTGTCAGGTAAATCTTCATTTCTACAGAATCTATAAGAGTCCCCAGGAAGGGAACTCTTGTGAGTGGAACGAGTGAAGTCTTCTTTTCGTTCACCTTCCATCCATGTGACCTTAGAAATGCCAGCACTAACTCTGTATGAGACTTGGCAGTTTGAAAGCTTGAAGCTTGTATCAGAATGTCGTCTAGGTATGGAGCTACCGAGATTCCCCGCGGTCTTAGTACCGCCAGAAGAGCACCCAGAACCTTTGTGAAGATTCTTGGAGCTGTAGCCAATCCGAATGGAAGAGCCACAAACTGGTAATGCCTGTCTAGGAAGGCAAACCTTAGGTACCGATAATGATCTTTGTGAATCGGTATGTGAAGGTAAGCATCTTTTAAATCTACAGTGGTCATGTACTGACCCTCTTGGATCATAGGTAAAATTGTCCGAATAGTCTCCATCCTGAACGATGGAACTCTTAGGAATTTGTTTAGGATCTTTAAGTCCAGGATTGGTCTGAAAGTTCCCTCTTTTTTGGGAACCACAAACAGATTTGAGTAAAACCCCTGTCCCTGTTCCAATCGTGGAACTGGATGGATTACTCCCATTAACAAGAGCTCTTGTACGCAGCGTAGAAACGCCTCTTTCTTTGTCTGGATTGTTGACAATCTTGACAGATGAAATCTCTCTCTTGGAGGAGAGTATTTGAAGTCCAGAAGGTATCCCTGAGATATTATCTCTAGCGCCCAGGGATCCTGGACATCTCTTGCCCAAGCCTGGGCGAAGAGAGAAAGTCTGCCCCCCACTAGATCCGATCCCGGATCGGGGGCCCTCAATTCATGCTGTTTTAGGGGCAGCAGCAGGTTTCCTGGCCTGCTTGCCCTTGTTCCAGGACTGGTTAGGTTTCCAGCCTTGTCTGTAGCGAGCAACAGCTCCTTCCTGTTTTGGTGCAGAGGAAGTTGATGCTGCTCCTGCTTTGAAATTACGAAAGGAACGAAAATTAGACTGTCTAGCCTTAACTTTGGCTTTGTCCTGAGGCAGGGCATGGCCTTTACCTCCTGTAATGTCAGCGATAATCTCTTTCAACCCGGGCCCGAATAAGGTCTGCCCTTTGAAAGGTATATTAAGCAATTTAGACTTAGAAGTAACATCAGCTGACCAGGATTTTAGCCACAGCGCCCTGCGTGCCTGAATGGCGAATCCTGAATTCTTCGCCGTAAGTTTAGTAAGATGTACTACGGCCTCCGAAATGAATGAATTAGCTAGTTTAAGGACTCTAAGCCTGTCCGTAATGTCGTCCAGAGTAGCTGAACCAATGTTCTCTTCCAGAGACTCAATCCAGAATGCCGCTGCAGCCGTGATCGGCGCAATGCATGCAAGGGGTTGCAATATAAAACCTTGTTGAACAAACATTTTCTTAAGGTAACCCTCTAACTTTTTATCCATTGGATCTGAAAAAGCACAGCTATCCTCCACCGGGATAGTGGTACGCTTAGCTAAGGTAGAAACTGCTCCCTCCACCTTAGGGACCGTTTGCCATAAGTCCCTTGTGGTGGCGTCTATTGGAAACATTTTTCTAAATATCGGAAGGGGTGAGAACGGCACACCGGGTCTATCCCACTCCTTAGTAACAATTTCAGTAAGTCTCTTAGGTATAGGAAAAACCTCAGTACTCGTCGGTACCGCAAAATATTTATCCAACCTACACATTTTCTCTGGTATTGCAACTGTGTTACAATCATTCAGAGCCGCTAACACCTCCCCTAGTAATACACGGAGGTTTTCCAGTTTAAATTTAAAATTTGAAATATCTGAATCCAGTCTGTTTGGATCAGAACCGTCACCCACAGAATGAAGTTCTCCGTCCTCATGTTCTGCCACCTGTGACGCAGTGTCTGACATGGCCCTAATATTATCAGCGCACTCTGTTCTCACCCCAGAGTGATCACGCTTACCTCTTAGTTCTGGTAATTTAGCCAAAACCTCAGTCATAACAGTAGCCATATCCTGTAATGTGATTTGTAATGGCCACCCAGATGTACTCGGCGCTACAATATCACGCACCTCCCTCTGAGCGGGAGATGTAGGTACTGACACGTGAGGCGAGTTAGTCGGCATAACTCTCCCCTCGTTGTTTGGTGAAATTTGTTCAATTTGTACAGATTGACTTTTATTTAAAGTAGCATCAATACAGTTAGTACATAAATTTCTATTGGGCTCCACTTTGGCATTGCAACAAATGACACAGGTATCATCCTCTGAATCAGACATGTTTAACACACTAGCAAATAAACTTGCAACTTGGAAATACAATTCAATTAGAATAATATTAAAACGTACTGTGCCTTTAAGAAGCACAGAAGATCTATGACAGTTGAAAATTAATAAATTGAAACAGTTATAGCCTCAATCCTTGTAAACAACACAACTTTAGCAAAGGTTTAATCCCATTAGCAAAGATAACAAATTCTGAAAGCAGGAAACAAATTACAGAATAAACGTTTTTTATCTCAGTCAAACTACAATTCTCACAGCTCTGCTGAGAGAAATTACCTCCCTCAAAATAAGTTTTGAAGACCCCTGAGCTCTGTAGAGATGAACCGGATCATGCAGGGAATACAATGAGTTGCTGACTGAAATATTTGATGCGTAGTAAAAGCGCCAAAAAAACGGCCCCTCCCCCTCACACAGCAGTGAGGGAGAACAGAAACTGTCAGAAAACAGATTAAGCAACTGCCAAGTGGAAAAATAGTGCCCAAACATTTATTCACTCAGTACCTCAGTAAATGAAAACGATTTTACATTCCAGCAAAAACGTTAAACATAATCTCTAGTTATTAAACAGCTTTATGTATTTCTTACAGTGTAATTCTAGTGAAGTACCATTCCCCAGAATACTGAAGTGTAAAGTATACATACATGACATTATATCGGTATGGCAGGATTTTCTCATCAATTCCATTGTCAGAAAATAAAAGCTGCTACATACCTCTATGCAGATTCATCTGCCCGCTGTCCCCTGATCTGAAGTTTACCTCTCCTCAGATGGCCGAGAAACAGCAATATGATCTTAACTACTCCGGCTAAAATCATAGCAAAAACTCTGGTAGATTCTTCTTCAAACTCTGCCAGAGAGGTAATAACACACTCCGGTGCTATTTTAAAATAACAAACTTTTGATTGAAGATATAAAACTAAGTATAATCACCATAGTCCTCTCACACATCCTATCTAGTCGTTGGGTGCAAGAGAATGACTGGGAGTGACGTAGAGGGGAGGAGCTATATGCAGCTCTGCTGGGTGAATCCTCTTGCACTTCCTGTTGGGGAGGAGTAATATCCCAGAAGTAATGATGACCCGTGGACTGATCACACTTAACAGAAGAAAAGTTTTTTTTGTTTTTTTTTTGTTTGTTTTTTTAAACACAGTCACAACAACTGCCACAGGTTGTTACCCTCCTCAAACACAACTTTGAAGCCTTTTGAGCCCTTCAGAGATGTCCTGTATCATGCAGAGGGAAGCTGAATGTCTCTGTCAGTATTTTTAGCTGCACAGAAAAGCACTAAAAAAGGCCCCTCCCACTCATATAACAACAGTGGAAAGCCTCAGTGAAACTGTTTCTAGGCAAAAATCAAGCCAGCCATGTGGAAAAAAACTAGGCCCCAATAAGTTTTGTCACCAAACATATATAAAAACGATTAACATGCCAGCAAACGTTTTATATTACACTTTTATAAGAGTATGTATCTCTGTTAATAAGCCTGATACCAGTCGCTATCACTGCATTTAAGGCTTAACTTACATTAATCCGGTATCAGCAGCATTTTTCTAGCAAATTCCATCCCTAGAAATATGTTAACTGCACATACCTTATTGCAGGAAAACCTACACGTCATTCCCCCTCTGAAGTTACTTCACTCCTCAGAATATGTGAGAACGGCAGTGGATCTTAGTTACTTCTGCTAATATCATAGAAATCACAGGCAGATTCTTCTTCTAATGCTGCCTGAGATGAAACAGTATAGTCCGGTACCATTTAAAAATAACAAACTTTTGATTGAAGTTAAAAAACTAACTATAATACACCACTCTCCTCTTACTACGTCCATCTTTGTTGAGAGTTGCAAGAGAATGACTGGATATGGCAGTGAGGGGAGGAGCTATATAGCAGCTCTGCTGTGGGTGATCCTCTTGCAACTTCCTGTTGGGAAGGAGAATATCCCCCCCATAAGTAATGGATGATCCGTGGACTGGATACACTTAACAAGAGAAATAAGTGCCCCTGTTTTTAAAAACTGGGCGCTTTATCATTAAAATTTACATTCACTTTAAGGTGGAATAGCATGATTATAATTAATTATAAATCTTGCGCACAATTTAACTAAATTGTGCGCACAATATAGTTAAATCGTGCACACGATTTAGCAAAATGTGCTCATGATTTTTTTTAAAAATCTTGTGCGACACCTCTCTGGGGATCTGTACATAATACTACTGTTGAAAATAAAAATGTCAAGGGTAAAGAGTTGCAATATTTGCAACCACTTTTCAGCTACATGTGGAACACAAGTCCTGCGCTGCAAGTAAAGCTTTCAAGTCTGTTAAATACCTGTTTTTTCTGTCCAATCCGATGGGCTCTGGCTTGTGCCTGCAAGTCATTCTGGGGATTCCAATCTGAATCGAAGATAACTACAGTGTCAGCTGAGGCCAAATTTATTCCCAAACCACCAGCTCGAGTAGACAGCAGAAAACAGAAATCCTAATTAGAAATGAGAGATCTTTTACTAGTAAATAGGATCACAATTTTTATATTAACATTATATGTTGTATCATAATATCATAAATATACAATTCTTGTAGAATTAAAACAACTTAAAGTCATAAGAAAACCCTATTTGAAATAGTATGGACTTGAACAGAAGAGTTTTTACCTCTGAACCTTCTGCATTGAAGTGGTCCAGTGCTTGCTTTCTTATTTCTCCCTTTATTGACCCATCAAGCCTCTGTTGATAAGAACACAAACCAGATTCAGAGAATACTTTGTGAAAGAGATTGATGGAAGCAATTATGTATTAATAGCCACAAATAAAAATAGCCTCAGAGTTATGTGCACCTCATGAACATGCTTTTGGAATAGAGATCATGTGACTTAAAATATCTACTTACAAAATATTGGATAACTAATAAGTAACATGCTTAGCTCCTACTGACTAAGATGCTACATTAGTTACCAATTTGATCCATTATACTCAAAGGGCTAAAATACATTTTCATTCAAAAAAATAAGCCAAAAACATTAAGTGCAACTTAATGAACAACCTAAATGTTGATATTTACCTAGTAAAGCATAAATGTCAAGTTCTGTATGCCAACATGCCCTCTTATTTTCAACTAAAATGACTGAATGCCTTTTTAATATGAAGGAAATCCACAAAACCTCCATTTATTCTGACTCTTTTGATCCAAATAATAACCACCCCAACACTCAAATCTGATACCGATAATCACTTGCCTTTTTAAAACTTACTCTTTGAAAAGGCGCTTGACATTTCCTCTCCCTGCTTTATATTAATCAACCTATACTTACCCCTTTACCAAAAGTTACATACTATTTTGGCAGTTTCTAATTATTGTTTTTCTCCAAGCTTGTGAGATCAGATGTTATTATAACTGTTCTATTCAGCTGTTATCAGGCAGTGTTTATTCCTGCATACCTGACCAGCAATACACACTAAAATATTATAAATAATAATGGGCAAAACAAATAAAATACTCACAATGATACCCTGATGTATTTAAATTCAATGGAAATGTTATTGACTTCCTAATACATTTTATTTCTTAAAATTGTTATTAGCTATTCTTAATATGTATATAAATAAAATGTGTTCTAGTTCTTGAAACCTCCTCTCATATAGCTCCCTCTTCAAAACAGGGGTAGAGGTGTTGTAACATGAAAGATCTCTTAGTAGGTAGCATAAAAGGTTTCTATAACATACAGCTGCAAGCTACAGCAACCTTGTGCAGCCTATAAAACCTGACGATGCAATATATTCCCTTTGAACAGTGAATCAAACAACTGTCACAATCTGTGTGGTTTGACTCAGTCCATTAAAACAACCCATAGAAAAATAACAGCAGGCAATACTGGCCTTTGCCAATAAGAACCCATCCCCACATGAAAAACAAAAGTTATGCTTACATGATACATTTGTAACTTTTCGGAATGATGATGGTCCACAGTCCTCCATAACATATGGGATTTATTTCCCGCCGGAGGTCAAGAACCTATATCAAAGCTTAAAATCCCTCCCACTACCCTTCTCTCTCTGTTTATAATGTATAGAGAGTAGAGAATAAAAAACAAATAGGTAGGAAAGACAAAGCAGGGTCTGTAGATCTGTCATTAGAACAGTTGCCCAAAAATTGAAACAGGCGGGGACTGTGGACCATCATCATTCCGAAAGAAAATAATTTATCAGGTAAGCATAAATTTTGTTTTCTTTTGGGAAATGATGATGTTCCACATTCCTCCATAACATATGGGATTAATACCCAAGCTGAAGGTATAAGTTACGGAAAGGGTGGGACAATTTTCCCCAGCAGTTCTTAATTAACCAACACTGCACTGCGGCCTGAAGGACTTTCCTGCCAAAATCTGCTTGCAAAAAAGCAAAACCTGAAAGCGATACAAATATGAAGAAAAAAAATATGCAGAGAAGACATGTTGCAGCTTTGTAAATCAGCTCCAAAGAAGCATAATAAAAAAAAAATTAAAAAAAAATGCTCGAGAAGAGCTGTTATATGCTTAATAGGTGACTACCCTTGCGACTCACTTTTTGAGCCAAGAGGCTTGCGATACCTTAGTAGCTTCCTGCCTCTTACGAGTACCAGAGTAGAGAAAAATGAGACGTTTGTCTGGAATCTGTAGTAGCATGGAGATAAAACGTAAAAGCATGGACTATCCGAACAAGAAATAGCCGCTACTTAGAGTTAGCATGATCTGAACATAATGAAGGAATAACCATTTCTTGATTGGAATTTTCCAGAGAAAATATCTTAGGAGTAAAAAGGAAATGTATGCTTACCTGATAAATTTATTTCTTTTATGATATGACGAGTCCACGGATTTCATCCTTACTTATGGGATATCGCCTCCTGGTCAGCAGGAGGAGGCAAAGAGCTCCACACCAGAGCTGCATAAATAGCTCCTCCCTTCCCCCCAACCCAGTCATTCGACCTAAGTTAGGAAAAGAAAGGAAAATCCTAGGAGCAGAGGTGACCGAAGTTTAACAAAACTAAACACCTGTCTTAGAAAAAAACGACAGGGCAGGCGGTGGACTCGTCATATCGTAAAAGAAATAAATTTATCAGGTAAGCATAAATTTCCTTTTCTTTTACAAGATATGACAAGTCCACGGAATTCATCCTTAGTTATGGGATACAATACCAAAGCAATAGGAGACGGATGAAAGGGAGGGACAAGACAGGAACCTAAATAGAAGGCACCACTGCTTGAAGAACCTTTCTCCCAAAAACAGCCTCAGACGAGGCAAAAGTATCAAATTTGGAAAATTTGGAAAAAGTGTGAAGAGACGACCAAGTTGCAGCCTTGCAAATCTGTTCAACAGAAGAATCATTTTTAAATGCCCATGAGGAAGCCACAGCTCTAGTAGAATGAGCCGTAATTCGTTCTGGAGGCTGCTGTCCAGCAGTCTCGTATTCAACACAGATGATACTCCTCAGCCAAAAAGAAAGAGAGGTAGCCGTAGCTTTCTGACCCCTACGTTTTCCAGAAAAAACAAAAAATAATGAAGATGTTTGACGAAAATCCTTAGTCGCCTGCAAGTAGAACTTCAAGGCACAGACTACGTCCAAATTATGTAACTGACGCTCCTTCTTAGAGGAAGTGTTAGGACACAAGGAAGGAACAACAATATCCTGATTAATATTTTTGTTGGAAACAACCTTAGGAAGAAAACCAAGGCCTAGATTTAGAGTTTGGCGTTAGCCGTCAAAAGCAGCGTTAAGGGGTCCTAACGCTGCTTTTTAACGCCCCCTGGAATTTAGAGTGAGGCAGGAAAGGGTCTACCGCTCACTTTCTTTCTGCGACTCGAGGCTACCGCAGATCTCCTTACGTCAATTACGTATTCTATCTTTTCTATGGGATTTGCCTAACGCTGGTACTACGAGTCCCGAAGAAGTGAGCGGTAGAGCCTCTACCGACAAGACTCCTACCGTCAAAAAAAGTCAGTAGTTAAGAGTTTTATGGGCTAACGCGGGAACATAAAGCTCTTAACTACTGTGCTATAAACTAACACCCATAAACTACCTATGAACCCCTAAACCGAGCCCCCCCCCCCCCCACATCGCAAACCCTATAATATTTTTTTTAACCCCTAATCTGCCGCTCTGGACACCGCCGGAACCTACATTATACCTATGAACCCCAAATCTGCTGCCCCCAACATCGCCGACACCTATATTATATTTATTACCCCCTAATCTGCCCCCCCCCAACGTCGCCGCCACCTACCTACAATTATTAACCCCTAATCTGCCGACCGGACATTGCCGCCACTATAATAAATGTATTAACTCCTAAACCGTCGCACTCCCGCCTAGCAAACACTATAATAAATTTTATGAACCCTTAATCTGCCCTCCCTAACATCGCCGCCACCTACAAATATTAACCCCTAATCTGCCGCCCCCACCGTCGCCTCTACTATAATAAAGTTATTAACCCCTAAACCTAAGTCTAACCTTAACCCTAACACCCCCTAAGTTAAATATAATTTAAATTAATCTAAATAAATTTACTATAATTAAATAAATTAATCCTATTTAAAACTAAATACTTACCTATAAAATAAACCCTAATATAGCTACAATATAACTAATAGTTACATTGTAGCTATTTTAGGATTTATATTTATTTTACAGGCAACTTTGTATTTATTTTAACTAGGTACAATAGCTATTAAATAGTTAATAACTATTTAATAGCTACCTAGTTAAAATAATTTCAAAATTACCTGTAAAATAAATCCTAACCTAACACTACACTATCAATAAATTAATTAAATAAATTACCTACAATTAGCTAAACTAAAATACAATTAAATAAACTAATCTATAATACAAAAAAAACACAATTTATGCTTACCTGATAAATTTATTTCTCTTGTGGTGTATCCAGTCCACGGATCATCCATTACTTGTGAGATATTCTCCTTCCCAACAGGAAGTTGCAAGAGGAAACCCACAGCAGAGCCGCTACATAGCTCCTCCCCTAACTGCCATATCCAGTCATTCGACCGAAACAAGCCGAGAAAGGAGAAACCACAGGGTGCAGTGGTGACTGTAGTTTAAATCTAAATTTTGACCTGCCTTAAACTGACAGGGCGGGCCGTGGACTGGATACACCACAAGAGAAATACATTTATCAGGTAAGCATAAATTGTGTTTTCTCTTGTAAGGTGTATCCAGTCCACGGATCATCCATTACTTGTGGGATACCAATACCAAAGCTAAAGTACACGGATGAAGGGAGGGACAAGGCAGGTACTTAAACGGAAGGAACCACTGCCTGTAGAACCTTTCTCCCAAAAACAGCCTCCGAAGAAGCAAAAGTATCAAATTTATAGAATTTTGAAAAGGTATGAAGCGAAGACCAAGTCGCCGCTTTGCAAATCTGTTCAACAGAAGCCTCATTTTTAAAGGCCCAGGTGGAAGCCACAGCTCTAGTGGAATGAGCTGTAATCCTTTCAGGGGGCTGCTGTCCAGCAGTCTCATAGGCTAAGCGTATTATGCTTCTTAGCCAAAAAGAAAGAGGTTGCCGAAGCCTTTTGACCTCTCCTCTGTCCAGAGTAAACCACAAAGTAGATGTTTGACGAAAATCTTTAGTAGCTTGTAAGTAAAACTTTAAAGCACGGACCACGTCCAGATTATGTAAAAGACGTTCCTTCTTAGAAGAAGGATTAGGACACAATGATGGAACAACAATCTCTTGATTGATATTCTTATTAGATACCACTTTAGGTAAAAACCCAGGTTTTGTACGCAGAACTACTTTATCTGTATGGAAAATCAGATAAGGAGAATCGCATTGTAAAGCAGATAACTCGGATACTCTACGAGCCGAGGAAATAGCCATCAAAAACAGAACTTTCCAAGATAAAAGTTTGATATCTATGGAATGAAGAGGTTCAAACGGAACCCCTTGAAGAACATTAAGAACCAAGTTTAAGCTCCATGGAGGAGCAACAGGTTTAAACACAGGCTTGATTCTAACCAAAGCCTGACAAAATGCCTGAACGTCTGGAACATCTGCCAGATGCTTATGTAAAAGAATAGACAGAGCAGAAATCTGTCCCTTTAAAGAACTAGCTGATAATCCTTTTTCCAAACCCTCTTGGAGAAAAAGACAATATCCTAGGAATCCTAACCTTACTCCATGAGTAATTCTTGGATTCACACCAATAAAGATATTTACGCCATATCTTATGGTAGATTTTCCTGGTGACAGGCTTTCGTGCCTGTATTAAGGTATCAATGACTGACTCGGAGAAGCCACGCTTTGATAAAATCAAGCGTTCAATCTCCAGCCAGTCAGTCTCAGAGAAATTAGATTTCACCACTCTCCTCTTACTACCTCCATCTTTGTTGAGAGTTGCAAGAGAATGACTGGATATGGCAGTTAGGGGAGGAGCTATGTAGCAGCTCTGCTGTGGGTTTCCTCTTGCAACTTCCTGTTGGGAAGGAGAATATCCCACAAGTAATGGATGATCCGTGGACTGGATACACCTTACAAGAGAAAAAAAAAACTAAATTACAGAAAATAAAAAAAAATTACAAGAATTTTAAACTAATTACACCTAATCTAAGCCCCCTAATAAAATAAAAAGCCCCCCAAAATATAAAAATGCCCTACCCTATTCTAAATTACAAAGTAATCAGCTCTTTTACCAGCCCTTAAAAGGGCTTTTTGCAGGGGCATTGCCCCAAAGTAATCAGCTCTTTTACCTGTAAAAAAAAAATACAACACCCCCAACATTAAAACCCACCACCCACATACTCCTACTCTAACCCACCCAAACCCCCCTTAAATAAACCTAACACTAACCCCCTGAAGATCTCCCTACCTTGAGTCGTCTTCACCCAGCCAAGCCGAATTCTTCATCCAAGCGGAGCAAGAAGAGGTCCTCCATCCAGTAGAAGTCTTCATCCAAGCGGGGCAAGAAGAGGTCCTCTATTCGGTAGAAGTCTTTATCCAAAGCCAATCGGAATTAAGGTAGGAAAAATCTGATTGGCTGATTTAATCAGCCAATCAGATTGAAGTTCAATCCAATTGGCTGATCCAATCAGCCAATCGGATTGACCTCACATTCTATTGGCTGATCGGAACAGCCAATAGAATGCGAGGTCAATCCGATTAGCTGATTGAATCAGCCAATCAGATTTTTCCTACCTTAATTCCGATTAGCTGATAGAATCCTATCAGCCAATCAGAATTCGAGAGACGCCATTTTTGGATGACGTCCCTTAAAGGAACCGTCATTCGTCCTTAGTCCGTCGGTTGAAGAGGATGGCTCCGTGTCGGCTGGATGTAAGATGGCTCCGCTCCGCTCTCCGGATGGATGAAGTTAGAAGACGCCGCTTGGATGAAGACTTCTACCGGATAGAGGACCTCTTCTTGCTCCGCTTGGATGAAGAATTCGGCTCGGCTGGGTGAAGACGACTCAAGGTAGGGAGATCTTCAGGGGGTTAGTGTTAGGTTTATTTAAGGGGGGTTTGGGTGGGTTAGAGTAGGGGTAATGTGGGTGGTGGGATTTAATGTTGGGGGTTGTATTTTTTTTTTACAAGTAAAAGAGCTGATTACTTTGTAATTTAAACTTCTTGTAATTTTTTTTTTATTTTCTGTAATTTAGTGTGGGTTTTTTTTGTATTATAGATTAGTTTATTTAATTGTATTTTAGTTTAGCTAATTGTAGGTAATTTATTTAATTTATTGATAGTGCAGTGTTAGGTGTATTTGTAAGTTAGGTTAGGATTTATTTTACAGGTAATTTTGAAATTATTTTAACTAGGTAGCTATTAAATAGTTATTAACTATTTAATAGCTATTGTACCTAGTTGAAATAAATACAAAGTTGCCTGTAAAATAAATATAAATCCTAAAATAGCTACAATGTAACTATTAGTTATATTGTAGCTATATTAGGGTTTATTTTATAGATAAGTATTTAGTTTTAAATAGGAATAATTTATTTAATTATAGTGAATTTATTTAGATTAATTGAATTATATTTAACTTAGGGGGGTGTTAGGGTTAGACTTAGGTTTAAGGATTAATAACTTTATTATAGTAGCGGCGACATTGGGGGCGTGAGATTAGGGGATAATAATTGTAGGTAGGTGGCGGCGATGTTAGGGAGGGCACATTAGGGGTTAATACAATTTATTATAGTGCTTTTGAGGCGGGAGTGCGGCGGTTTAGGGGTTAATACATTTATTATAGTGGAGGTGAGGTCCGGTTTGTAGATTAGGGGTTAATAAGTGTAGGTAGGTGGCGGCGACGTTGGGGGGCAGATTAGGGGGTAATAAATATAATATAGGTGTTGGCGATGTTAGGGGCAGTAGATTAGGGGTTCATAACGATAATGTAGGTTGCGGCGGTGTCCGGAGCGGCAGATTAGGGGTTAATAATAAAATGCAGGTGTCAGCCAAAGCGGGGGCGGCAGATTAGGGGTTAATAAGTGTAAGGTTAGGGGTGTTTCGACTCGGGGTTCATGTTAGGTGTAGACTTAGAGAGTGTTTCCCCATAGGAAACAATGGGGCTGCGTTAGGAGCTGAACGCTGCTTTTTTGCAGGTGTTAGTTTTTTTTTTCAGCCAGCTCAGTCCCATTGTTTCCTATGGGGATATCGTGCACGGTAACGTTTTTCCAGCTCACTGCTACCGTAGGCATTGCTGGTATTGAGGGTTGAAGTGGAGCTAAATTATGCTCAACGCTCCCTTTTTTTTAGGCTAACGCAGCCATTCAGACAATTCTAAATACCAGCGTGGTCTTAAGGGTGCGCTGGGAAAAAAAAGGAGAGTTAGCACCGCCGGTCTTTACCGACAAAACTCTAAATGTAGGCGCAAGTTTGGTGCGCAACACCACCTTATCAGAATGGAAAATAAGATAAGGAGAATAACATTGTAATGCCGAAAGCTCAGAAACTCTGCGAGCAGAAGAAATAGCAACCAGAAACAAAACTTTCCAAGATAACTTAATATCTATGGAATGCATAGGTTCAAACGGAACACCTTGAAGAACATTAAGAGCTAAATTCAAACTCCAGGGAGGAGCAATTGATCTGAACACAGGCCTGATCCTGGTCAGAGCCTGACAAAAGGCCTGAACATCCGGAACATCTGCCAGACGTTTGTGTAGCAAAATAGATAAAGCACAAATCTGTCCCTTTAAGGAACTTGCTGATAACCCCTTCTTCAATCCTTCTTGGAGAAAATACAACAACCTAGGAATCCTAACCTTACTCCATGAGTAACCCTTGGATTTGCACCAATAAAGATTTTTACAACATATTTTATGGTAAATTTTTCTAGTAACAGGCTTACATGCCTGAATCAAGGTATCAATGACCGAATCAGAGAACCCTCGCTTAGATAAAATCAAGCGTTCAATCTCCAAGCAGTAAGTTGTAGAGAAATTAGATTCGGATGATGGAAGGGTCCCTGAATGAGAAGGTCCTGATTCAATGGAAGCTTCCAAGGTGGCAGAGATGACATATCCACCAGATCGGCAAACCAAGTCCTGCGAGGCCACGCAGGAACGATGAGAATCACTGAAGCCCTCTCCTGTTTGATCCGAGCAATCACCCAGGGAAGGAGAGCAAATGGTGGAAACACATAAGCTAGGTTGAATGACCAAGGCATCTACCATTTCGGCCTGAGGATCCCTGGACCTGGATCCGTACCTTGGGAGCTTGGCATTCTGGCGAGATGCCATAAGATCCAGCTCCGGTCTGCCCCATCTGAGAATCAGGGCGACAAATACCTCCATATGGAGTTCCCATTCCCCTGGATGAAAGGTCTGTCTGCTCAAAAAATCCGCTTCCCAGTTGTCCACTCCTGGGATGTAGATTGCTGACAGATAACAAGAGTGAGCCTCCGCCCACCGAATTATCTTGGATACTTCTGTCATCGCTAAGGAACTCCTCGTTCCTCCCTGATGATTGATGTAAGCCACAGTCGTGATGTTGTCCGACTGAAATCTGATGAATTTGGCCGAAGCCAAGTAAGGCCAAGTCTGAAGAGCATTGAAAATTGCCCTCAACTCCAGAATATTGATTGGAAGTAGAGACTCCGACCAAGTCCACACACCCTGAGTCTTCAGGGAGTTCCAGACTGTGCCCCATCCTAGTAGACTGGCGTCCGTTGTCACTATCACCCATGAGGGTCTGAGGAAGCACGTCCCTTGAGACAGATGATCCTGCGACAACCACCAAAGAAGAGAGTCTCTTGTCTCCTGATCTAGTTCTATCTGAGAAGACAAATTTGCATAATCTCCATTCCACTGTCTGAGCATGCTCAGCTGCAGAGGCCTGAGATGAAAATGAGCAAATGGAATGATGTCCATCGCCGCCACCATCAATCCAATTACCTCCATGCACTGAGGCACTGATGGCCAAGGATTGGACTGAAGGGATCGGCATGTATTCAGAATCTTCAACTTTCTGACCTCCGTCAAGAAGATTTTCATGGATATACAGGGAGTGCAGAATTATTAGGCAAATGAGTATTTTGACCACATCATCCTCTTTATGCATGTTGTCTTACTCCAAGCTGTATAGGCTCGAAAGCCTACTATCAATTAAGCATATTAGGTGATGTGCATCTCTGTAATGAGAAGGGGTGTGGTCTAATGACATCAACACCCTATATCAGGTGTACATAATTATTAGGCAACTTCCTTTCCTTTGGCAAAATGGGTCAAAAGAAGGACTTGACAGGCTCAGAAAAGTCAAAAATAGTGAGATATCTTGCAGAGGGATGCAGCACTCTTAAAATTGCAAAGCTTCTGAAGCGTGATCATCGAACAATCAAGCGTTTCATTCAAAATAGTCAACAGGGTCGCAAGAAGCGTGTGGAAAAACCAAGGCGCAAAATAACTGCCCATGAACTGAGAAAAGTCAAGCGTGCAGCTGCCAAGATGCCACTTGCCACCAGTTTGGCCATATTTCAGAGCTGCAACATCACTGGAGTGCCCAAAAGCACAAGGTGTGCAATACTCAGAGACATGGCCAAGGTAAGAAAGGCTGAAAGACGACCACCACTGAACAAGACACACAAGCTGAAACGTCAAGACTGGGCCAAGAAATATCTCAAGACTGATTTTTCTAAGGTTTTATGGACTGATGAAATGAGAGTGAGTCTTGATGGGCTAGATTGATGGGCCCGTGGCTGGATTGGTAAAGGGCAGAGAGCTCCAGTCCGACTCAGACCCCAGCAAGGTGGAGGTGGAGTACTGGTTTGGGCTGGTATCATCAAAGATGAGCTTGTGGGGCCTTTTTGGGTTGAGGATGGAGTCAAGCTCAACTCCCAGTCCTACTGCCAGTTTCTGGAAGACACCTTCTTCAAGCAGTGGTACAGGAAGAAGTCTGCATCCTTCAAGAAAAACATGATTTTCATGCAGGACAATGCTCCATCACACGCGTCCAAGTACTCCACAGCGTGGCTGGCAAGAAAGGGTATAAAAGAAGAAAATCTAATGACATGGCCTCCTTGTTCACCTGATCTGAACCCCATTGAGAACCTGTGGTCCATCATCAAATGTGAGATTTACAAGGAGGGAAAACAGTACACCTCTCTGAACAGTGTCTGGGAGGCTGTGGTTGCTGCTGCACGCAATGTTGATGGTGAACACATCAAAACACTGACAGAATCCATGGATGGCAGGCTTTTGAGTATCCTTGCAAAGAAAGGTGGCTATATTGGTCACTGATTTGTTTTTGAATGTCAGAAATGTATATTTGTGAATGTTGAGATGTTATATTGGTTTCACTGGTAAAAATAAATAATTGAAATGGGTATATATTTGCTTTTTGTTAAGTTGCCTAATAATTATGCACAGTAATAGTCACCTGCACACACAGATATCCCCCTAAAATAGCTATAACTAAAAACAAACTAAAAACTACTTCCAAAACTATTCAGCTTTGATATTAATGAGTTTTTTGGGTTCATTGAGAACATGGTTGTTGTTCAATAATAAAATTAATCCTCAAAAATACAACTTGCCTAATAATTCTGCACTCCCTGTAGAATCTATTAGCGTTCCCAGGAAGGGAACCCTTGTCTGTGAAATTAGTGAACTCTTTTCTAGATTTACCTTCCACCCGTGAGTCCTTAGAAAGGATAGAACCATGTCGGACTTTCTCAACTGATAAGACGCCTGGATCAGAATATCGTCCAGATAAGGCGCCCCTGCAATTCCCCGCGGTCTGAGAACCGCCAGCAGAGACCCTAGAACCTTCATGAAGATCCTGGGTGCCGTGGCCAGTCCGAAAGGAAGAGCCACAAACTGAAAATGCTTGTCCAGAAAGGCAAACCTCAGGAACTGGTGATGATCTCTATGGATAGGAATATGCAGATATGCATCCTTTAAGTCCACAGTAGTCATATATTGACCCTCCTGGATCAATGAAAGAATTGTCCGAATAGTCTCCATCTTGAAGGATGGGACTCTGAGAAACTTGTTTAGACACTTGAGATCTAAAATGGGACGGAACATTCCCTCTTTTTTGGGAACCACAAAAAGATTTGAGTAAAACCCTTGCCCCTGTTCCTGTATTGGAACAGGACAAATCTCTCCCATAGTGGAGAGGTCTTTTACACAACATAAGAACGCCTCTCTTTTTATCTGGTCTACAGACAATCGTGAAAGAAGAAACCTCCCCCTTGGGAAGGAATTTTTGAACTCCAACTGATACCCCTGAGACACGATTTCTAGTGTCCAGGGATCCTGAACGTCTCTTATCCAAGCCTGGACAAAGAGAGAAAGTCTGCCCCTACTAGATCTGGTCCTGGAGCGGGGGCCGCCCCTTCATGCTGTCTTGGGAGCAGCAGCGGGCTTCTTGGGTTGTTTATCCTTGTTCCAAGCCTGGTTGGATCTCCAGGCGGACTTGGATTGTGCATAATTCCCTTCCTGCTTAGCGGAAGAGGAAGAGGGGACTCCCTTGACATTTCAAAAGGAACGAAAAACATAATTTATGTAAGAACTTACCTGATAAATTCATTTCTTTCATATTAGCAAGAGTCCATGAGCTAGTGACGTATGGGATATACATTCTTACCAGGAGGGGCAAAGTTTCCCAAATCTTAAAATGCCTATAAATACACCCTCACCACACCCACAATTCAGTTTAACGAATAGCCAAGAAGTGGGGTGATAAGAAAGGCGCGAAAGCATCAAAAATAAGGAATTGGAATAATTGTGCTTTATACAAAAAAATCATAACCACCACAAAAAGGGTGGGCCTCATGGACTCTTGCTAATATGAAAGAAATTAATTTATCAGGTAAGTTCTTACATAAATTATGTTTTCTTTCATGTAATTAGCAAGAGTCCATGAGCTAGTGACGTATGGGATAGCAGATACCCAAGATGTGGAACTTCCACGCAAGAGTCACTAGAGAGGGAGGGATAAAATAAAGACAGCCAATTCCGCTGAAAAATGAATCCACTACCCAAATCAAAAGTTTCAATTTTTATAATGAAAAAAACTGAAGTTAGAAGCAGAAGAATCAAACTGAAACAGCTGCCTGAAGTACTATTCTACCAAAAACTGCTTCTGAAGAAGAGAAAACATCAAAATGGTAGAATTTAGTAAAAGTATGCAAAGAAGACCAAGTCGTTACTTTGCAAATCTCATCAACAGAAGCTTCATTCTTAAAAGTCCAGGAAGTAGAAACTGACCTAGTAAAATGAGCAGTAATCCTCTGAGGCGGGGATTAACCCGACTCCAAATAAGCAAGATGAATCAAAAAGCTTTAACCAAGATGCCAAAGAAATGGCAGAAGCCTTCTGACCTTTCCTAAAACCAGAAAAGATAAATAGACTAGAAGTCTTTCTGAAATCTGAGTAGCTTCAACATAATATCATCCAAAGAATGTAAGAATCTCTCCAAAGAATTCTTAGTATTAGGACACAAGGAAGGGACAATAATTCCTCTACTAATGTTGTTAAAATTCACAACTTTAGGTAAAAATTGAGAAGAAGACAGCAAAACCACCTTATCCTGATGAAAAATCAGAAAAAGGAGACTCACAAGAAAGAGCATATAATTCAAAAAACTGTTCTAGCTGAAGAGATGTCTAAAAGGAACAATACTTTCCATGAAAGTAATTTAAATGTCCAAAGAAAGCATATGCTCAAACGGAAGAGCCTGTAAAGCCCTCAAAACCAAATTAAGACTCCAAGGAGGAGAAATTGGCTTAAATGACAGACTTGATACGAACCAAAGCCTGAACAAAACAATGAATAAGAAAGATTAGCAATTTTTTCTGTGAAAACAGCACAGAAAAAGCAGAGATTTGTCCTTGCAAGGAACTTGCAGACAAAAACCCTTATCTAAACCATCCTGAAAAAACTATAAAATCCTAGGAATTCTAAAAGAATGCCAAGAGAATTTATGATAAGAGCATCAAGAGATGTAAATCTTTCAAACTCGATAATAAATCTTACTAGACACAGATTTACGAGCCTGCAACATAGTATTAATCACTGAGTCAGAGGAACTTCTATGACTAAGTACTAAGCGTTAAATCTCCATACCATCAAATTAATCATTTGAGTTCCTGATGGAAAAAATGAATGTTAAGATATAAGGTCTGGCCTTAAAGGAAGTGACCAAGATTGCAACTGGACATCCGAACAAGAACCATATACCAAAACCTGTGTGGCCATGCTGGAGCCACCAGCAACACAAAAGATTGCTCCCTGATGATTTTAAAAATCACTCTAAAAAGAAGAACCAGAGGTGAAAAAATATAGGCAGATTGATAACTCCAAGGAAGTGTCAATGCATACACTGCTTCCGCCAGAGGATCGCCGGACCTGAATAGGCCCCTGGGAAGTTCCTTGTTTAGATGAGATGCCATCAGATCTATTTCTGGAAGCCCTCACATCTGAACAATTTGAAAAAAACACATCTGGGTAAAGAGACCATTCTCCCGGATGAAAAGCTTGATTGAAAGAGATAATCCGCTTCCCAATTGTCTACACCTGGGAAATGGACCACAGAAATTAGGAGCTGGATTTAGCCCAATCAAGTATCCGAGATACTTCTTTCACAGCCTAAGGACTGAGAGTCCCACCCTGATGATTGACATACGCCACAGTTGTGACATTGTCTGTCTGAAAAACAATAAACGTCTCTTTCTTCAAAAAGAAGCCAAAACTGAAGAACTCTGAAAAATGCACGGAGTTCCAAAATATCGATTGGTAATCTCGCCGCCTGAGATTTTCCAAACCCCTTGTGCTGACAGAGATCCCCAGACAGCCTTCCAACCTAAAAGACTTGCATCTGTAGTGATCATGGTCCAGGTTGAATGAACCGAAGAGACCCATAGAACTATATGATGGTGATCTAACCACCAAATCAAAGATAGTTGAACATTGGGATTCAAAGATATAAAAAGTGATATCCTAGAATCCCTGCACCATTAATTCAGTATAAAAAACTGGAAAGGTTTCTTATGAAAATGAGCAAAAGGAATCGAATCCAATGCTGAAGCCATAATACCAAAAACTTCCATGCATATAGCAACTGAAGGAAATAATAGAGACTGAAGGTTCCGACAAACGGAACCCAATAAAATTGTCACTTGTCTGCTAGAGACAAAGACATTGACACAATCTATCTGGAAACCTAAAAAAAGGTGAACATTGTCTGAGGAATCAAGGAGCTTTTGATAAAAAGATCCTCTAACCATGTCTTGAAGAAACAACAAAAAGTTGAATCATATGAGATTCCGCAGAACGAAAAAAGACTGAGCCAGTACCACGACACCGTCCAAATAAGGAAACACTGAAAACCTTGAAAAGATTCTTAGAGCTGTCGCTAGACCAGAAGGAAAAGCAACAAATTGGTAATGCTTGCCAAAAAAGAGAATCTCAGAAAATAAAAATAATCTGAATGAAAACAGAAAATGAAGATATGCATCTATTGTATCTATTGTAAACAAATAATGCCATCACTGACCAAAAAAGGCAGAATAGACCATATAAACACCATTCTAAAAGATGGTATACTTATATGACAATTCAAAAAGATTTTCTATCTTTAGGATAATGAATAGTTTTGAATAAAACCCCCAAACCCTGTTCCTAAAAAGGAACTGGTATAAATACCCCAGAAAACTCCAGGTCTGAGCAGCGCCTTGAGCCCCAACGGGTGACCAGCCGCGCTTCACAAGAATCCAATACATACAGGACTGAAACACACTTCAGGAAAGTGTGAGCCTTACTGGAATAGCTGGAATATGTTAGAGAAAAAAATACTTCTCACAGACGTTTTTACTCTAAATCCTATTCTGTATCCAAATCTAAGAAGTTTGGACAGAATTGAACCAAACAAATTTTTTTAAAAAAGTCTTAACCTGCCCCTTACCAGCTAAGCTGGAATAAGAACTGCACCTACATGCAAATTTGGGGAGCTAACTTTGATTTTTTAAATGGCTTAAATTGAATGAAGAAAACCTCCAATTATAAACATGTTACTTGGGGAAGAATTTAGAATTCCGTTCCTTAGTAAGAACAAAAACTAATAAAAGCTTAAAATTTAGCCTTAGAACTCAATCTTGAAGCCCAGAGTAACAGTTGAAGAATTTAATCCAATTGTGAACCAAATAATTGATTACCTTGGAAAAAAAGAAATATGGAATTGAAATCAAATTAGTATTCCAAGACTGAAATCACAAAGTTCTCCTAGCTAAAATACCTAAAGACATAGATTAAACCTCATTTGCGAAAATATAAAAAAAATGACGACACAAATTAAATTATTAGCATGTTGATCAACTTAAAAATGCTAAACAAATCATAATCCGATACATGTTGCACTAAAGTATCCAACCAGAAAGTTGAAGCAGTTGCAACATCAGCCAAATAAATTACAGGTCTAAGAAAAGTACCTGAAAATAAATAATTTTCCTTAAATAAGATACAAGTTTCCCAAGGAAAAAAATAAATACTATTTGCTATAGGAATAGTAGTATGTTTAGCAAGAGTAGAGATAGCCCCATTAACTTGGGGGATCTTCCTCAAAACTAACTGCCGGCAAAGGATACAATTTAAAAACCTTAAAGAAGGAATAAAAGAAATTCCCGGCCTATTCCATTCCCTAGTATCAGGAACTGGAAAAAAAACTCTGAAGAAACCACAGAAGGTTAATAAGCAGAATTTAAATGTTAGCTAGTCTTAAAATCAAAAGAACTAGTTACTTCAATATCCAAAATAATCAACACCTTTTCAACAAAGAACAAATGTACTCTATTTAAAAATAAAAAAGTAGATTTGTTAGTGTCAATATCTGATGAAGAATATTCTGAATGAGAAAAAACATCATCAGAGAAGGATAATTTAGTATGTTGTTGGTCATTTGAAACTTCATCAACTAAATGAGAAGTTTAAAAAAGACCTAAAATTTTTATTAGAAGGCGGGATAGCAGACAAAGCCTTTATAATAGAATCTGAAAAATATTCTTATAAATTCCTAAGTATATCTTGTACATAAGATGTAAAAAGAATAGCAATATATAATGCATAAATACTAATGGACTCTGCATGTAAACGTTTATCATAAAAACTTATTACAAACCATAGCTAAAGATAAACATTCATAACAATAAAATAAATGAACTTAGCTTTGGTAGGACTGATATCAGTCATCAGGAATCCCTCAGTATTTTCTGATACAGGAACAGTTTTTGAAATATCTTGCAATATGTAATAGAAAAAAACAACATATAAAGCAAAATTATCAAATTCCTTAAATGACAGTTTCAGGAATGGGAAAAAATGCAAAACAAACAAGCTTCTAGCAACCAGAAGCAACAAAAAAGTGAGACTGAAAGAATGTGAAAAAAATTGGCGCCAAGTATGACGCCCACATTTTTTGGCGCCAAGTATGACGCCCATATTTTTTGGCGCCAAAAATGACGGCCACATTTTTTGCGCAAAAAACGTCTAACACACATGCGTCAAAAAATGACGCAACCACGTGAAAACTTCCGGCGACAACTATGACGCCGGAAATGACGAAATTTTTCGCCAAAAATGACGCAATAAATTGAAGCATTTTCTGCACCCTCGAGCCTAACAGCCCGCAAAAAAGTCAAATTGAAATTTTTAAGGTAAGAAAAAATATTTATTCATATGCATTTTCCCAAAAAAATGAAACTGACAGTCTGAAAGAAGGAATACTGATTATCCTGAATCATGGCAAATATAAGTTTAAAACATATATTTAGAACTTTACATATAAAGTGCCCAACCATAGCTTAGAGTGTCATAAATAAAATAAGACTTACTTACCCTAAGACACTCATCTACATACTGTATAGTAGACAGCCAAACCAGTACTGAAACGAGAATCAGTAGAGGTAATGGTATATAAGAGTATATCGTCGATCTGAAAAGGGAGGTAGGAGAAGAAATCTCTACGACCGATAACAGAGAACCTATGAAATAGATCCCCTAGAGGAAGACCATGGTATTCAAATAGGCAATACTCTCTTCACATCCCTCTGACATTCACTGCACTCTGAGAGGAAAACCGGGCTTCAGTCTGCTGCAAAGCGCATATCAACGTGGAAATCTAGCACAAACTTACTTCACCACCTCCATGGGAGGCAAAGTTTGTAAAACTGAATTGTAGGTGTGGTAAGGGGTGTATTTAAAGGCATTTTAAGATTTGGGAAACTTTGCCCCTCCTGGTAGGAACGTATATCCCATACGTCACTAGCTCATGGACTCTTGCTAATTACATGAAAGAAATTACTCTGTCTACCCCTTTACTTAGATGTTTTATCTTGAGGGAGGAGGTGAACCTTCCCTCCCGTTATATCAGAAATGATCTCTTTCAAGTCAGGCCCGAACAGGGTCTTTCCTTTGAAAGGAATAGCCAAAATCTTGGATTTAGAGGACACATCTGCAGACCAAGATTTCAACCATAAGGCTCTTCGTGCTACAATGGAGAAGCCCAAACTCTTAGCCGCCAATTTGGAGACCTGAAAGGAAGCATCTGTAATAAAAGAATTAGCCAACTTAAGGGCCTTAATTCTATCCTGTATTTTCTCCAAAGAAGTCTCAGTCCTAAGAGATTCTTCTAGAGCATCAAACTATAAAGCAGCTGCAGTTGTGACTGCTACGATGCAGGCCCCTGGTTGTAATAAAAACCCTTGCTGAACATAGAGTCTTTTAAGAAGACCCTCCAACTCCTTGTCCATGGGGTCTATGAAAGCACAACTGTCCTCTATAGGGATAGTCGTACGCTTAGCTAGGGTCGAGATAGCCCCCTCCACCTTAGGGACCGTCTGCCAGGAATCCCGAATGGTGTCAGCTATAGGATACATCTTCTTAAAAATAGGGGAAGGGGAGAACGGGATACCTGGCCTCTCCCATTCCCTAGTAACAATTTCAGAAATTCTCTTAGGAACCAGAAAAACATCGGAATAAGAAGGAACTTCTAAGTACCTGTCCATCTTACTCAATTTCTCTGGTGGGACCACAATAGAGTCACAGTCGTCCAGAGCCACCAAAACCTCACGCAGCAAAAGGCGTAGGTGTTCAAGCTTAAATCTGAAAGACAGGACGTCCGAATCTGTCTTGGGCAATGCACTGCCTGAGTCAGACAGTTCTCCATCAGACAGAACCTCCTTACCCCCCACTTCAGAACCCTGGGAAGGTGCATCGGAGATCGCCATCAAAGAACCATAAGTCGCATGGACCACCTGGGTTTATCCTCTACTACGTTTGCCTTGCAACACTGGCAATTTAGACAAAACTTCTGAAAGAGTGGATGACATGACTGCAGCCATAAACTGCAGAGTAAATGACGCAGACGCTGTTGAAGTACATGGCATCACTTGCGCGGGCATTATAGGCTGTGATGCTTGGGGAGAAAGATGCGGCATACCCTGAATCTCATCAGTCTGAGGGCATTCATTAGACATATATTTATCAAAGAAAATTTGCTCTTTATACTTTAAAGCCCTCTCAATACATGGTGGGCAAAGCGTAACAGGGGGTTCCACAATGGCATCTTAACACATAGGGCATGTACTTTGTTCAAGGTCATCCATTTTGATAACCTAAACAACCAGCAAACTTGGTCCAACTCACTGATTATATATTTTTATAAAAACAGACTATAATAAAATATATGCTGAGTACTGTATCTTTAAAGAAAAATGGCTCTGAATGAAATATGAGGTAGAGAGAAAAGTTTCACATTCTCTGTACGCGGGCCCTTGAAAAATAACACTGGTATAATTTTGAAAATTACTCAGTCACCTCGCCGCAGCTCTGCTGCAGCTCCTACCTGCCCCCGCGATCAGTCTGAACACCGCAAGCATGGTGCACCTAAAATCGCTTGTAAATATACCTACAAGCAGACTTAGGAGCCGTGAGGAGATGCTGTAAACCGGGACCGCAATAGGAAACTGTGCTGTCAAAGCGTACGAATAACACTAAGCCCCGTCCTTCGTGGGGGGTAAACAACCTGTCAATCACATCAGACAAAGCCGCCATGTACCGGAGTCTAATAAAAACATATTCTCTCCGGAACTGTCCCCAGCGCAGCCAGGCCGTTCTAAACAACCCCACACAGTATGTCCCAGCGCTTCAGGCCCAACAATAAATGCCAGAGTGTCTGGTTATAGTACATCTCCACATAATATCTCCCAGCACTTCTAGGCTCATAACACAATGCCAGAGTGTCTGAATAAATAAACAATGTCGGTCTTGTACCCATATCCCAGTGATTCTAGGTTATTAGACTGCCAGAATGACTGGATATTTCACTATTAGTTAAAGGGAAACCTCAGATTTAGCCCCCAATATAATAGTGCAAGTACAGTTAATCCGAAATATTTTTGCTGTGTCCCAGAATAAAAAACTGCACTTACCTCCATGCTGAGGAACAGCATGCACAACTTCAGTGTCAAGAGGTCCACTCTTCCTCCTGAGGTCCTGTGAAAGCAAAATGTCTTAGTTACAACCTCCAAGACCACACACAGAAAACACAGCTCAATCATGGGAGGCACAGTGGAGACAAAAATCCACCAGTTCCCACAGCCTAAAAATCAGAAGCTGCTCTGTATAAAATAGCACACTTTGGCACCATTTAAAAATAAAAAAACTATTGATTGAAGAATCTAAACTAACACCTCACTTTACCTCTTCCTATCACTAACACAGGCAAAGAGAATGACTGGGTTGGGGGGAAGGGAGGAGCTATTTATGCAGCTCTGCTGTGGAGCTCTTTGCCTCCTCCTGCTGATTAGAAGGCGATATCCGATAAGTAAGGATGAAATCTGTGTACTCGTCATATCTTGTAAAAGAAATCATATTTAGGACAAATAGCCTTCTCCTTGTGGACAATTGGAAATACAAGACAAATGTAACAACTCAAAATTTCCTTGCTGAAGAGATTGCTAATAGTAAAAGTACTTTCCAAGGTAAAAGTAGATACCAATGGAATGCATTAGTTCAAACAAAGAACGTTTAAGAGAAAATTATATTCAGATTCCAGGGTAGAGAAATAGGATTCACAAGTGGCCTAATTTCCTATAAAAAAAAGAACAGACAAAGCAGAAATTAGCCTTTTAGTAATTAAAGAACAAACCCTTGCCAAAGCCATCCTATAAAAAAACTGAAGGATTCTAGGAATCCTAAAGGAATACCAAGAAATCCTTGTGGAAGAACAGCAATTAAAAAATGTTTTCCAAATGCAGGGATAAAAACCTGTGTGTTATATTCTTTCTGGCCTGAATCAAAAATGTAATAACCTAATCTGTGAAACCTCTAAGTCTCAAAACTAGGCGTTCAAATTCCATGCCAATAAAAGTAGAGAGAAACAAAAATAAAACCTTGAGACAACAGGTCTCGTCACAGAGGAAGAGCAATGGAGCGCAAGAAGAATCTGAATTATATCTGCATACAAAGTCCTGCAGAGTCAGGCTGGAGCAATCAAAGTGATAGCAAATCCAATCGTTTAACAAACGCTAGGATTTACCATCACTAAAAATCAAGTGGAGTTTAAGTGACGAGATATGTAAAAAGGGTTTTAAACCCACGGCACATCATTCTTCTACCAATGAGGTGACTTTTCCACCTCTGAACCAATAGCCGTGCATGTCAACTGACAGTGTTCTGTATGCACGCAGGGCTATTGGTTTAGAGGTGCAAGCGGCTCCTCATTGGTAGAAGAACGATGTGCCGTGGACGAGTTTAGCATCCTTTTTACACACTCATCACTTAAACTCCACTTAATTTTTAGTGATGGTAAATCCTAGCGCTTGTTATAAGCTTGGATTTACCATCACTTTAATATTAATGACGTTGACTCCTGAATGGTTCAAGTATGATTCTTGGAAACGGGTATGCTAGATGAAAGTCCCATGGACACAACTAGGCCTCTAATAGGAGAGCATTTGAACTCGCACAATAGCTTGGAAACATGTGATTTAAATGAGAGATCATCAGATCTATTTCCTGTAAGCTCATTTTGAACTATGAGTGATCAAAAATTTCCTAATGGAGATACCACTCTCTTGGATGGATCGATTGATCACTGATATTATCTACTTCCCAGTTCACACCTGGTATGCAAATTGCCAATAGGGAGTAATGAGCAATCTCTGCCTAATATATAGTTTTAGACACTTCCTGAATGGCCAGCGGACTGGGGATATTCCCCTTGATGAATCATGAAGTTACCGCCAAGATGTTGTCCAACTGTCCAACTGGAGAAAAACGCTTCCTCCCTCAATACGGGCCAGGGCTTGCCTCTAGAGCAGGGTTCATCATTTCAGCTGGCTAAGCATAATGGGAAATGTAGTTCCAAAACCTCTGGAGGTCCACAATTGATAACCCCTGCTCTAGAGGAAACCAAACTCTTTGTACTTTTCAAGAAACAGACCATCCCCCAGCCAGAAAGACTGCGTTTGTGAGCACAATAGGCCAAAACTGACAAAGGAAGGATGCCCCCCAGGGTCTTTGTGTCGTCAAGAAAACAATCTGTATGCCAAATGTAAATAATTATTTGACCACTGAGGTAGCAAGCAATTAAAATGGGTCTCAAGCAAAAATGGAGCAAAATAAACTGTGTCTAAAGCAGCTACCGAAACCATACTCCTTGCACTCTTGGAGAAACCCAGACCACCCCCAGCCAGGAAGACTGGAGTCGGTCAGCAAAATAGACCAAAACTGATGAAGGAAGGATGTTACCAGAGTCAAATACAGACTTTGTGTCCTCAACAAAAAAAAAAAATGACGGAACATCTAAAGCAATCTTTATGTCAAATGTAAATAATTCTTTGTCCCATGAGGTAGCAAGCCATTAAAAGGGTCTCAAATGAAAATGGACTATCTACACAGTTTATCTCTCCTATACCGCATCCCCAATCATTCTCTTAACAGTAACTCTTTGACAGAGGGTTTACCACATGCTCTTCACTCAGTTTAACAAAATTGATCAGCACTATTTACCAGTTTGCTCTTCACTCAGTTTAACAAAATTGATCATCACTATTTACCAGTTTAGTCTAAAACCTGGAACTTAATAATTTGTATTTATATGTTTTATCATATCACTCACACAGAGCGGTACTTGCCCAGGTGTGAAACATATTGCCCATGTTTGTTTAGCAGTGAGAATGAATATTTACTATGCAACCCTCAACTTCTCCTGTATTAGTATTTATGTTTTCCACAATAATAAGAAATATGTGATTTCAGTATACATCAATGCAAGCAAAAATTTGAAAATGTGAGGTTTAAGCTGTTCTATACATATCTGTATTTTTCTGTGATGCCACAATATGCCTGTCTTGCTATTTTATCTTCTGTAGTTATATTTCTCTGGACGTATTGCATGTATGTTGTTTCTTGTAATTAACCTCAATAAAATTTTTTTAAAAAAAATGTTCTGTACATGGCAATGTTATACAAATAAAAATACATATAGCCTACAACATTGCCAATTATCTATTCATTCAGCTCTGCACACTGCACTCAGCTACAATCTACCTAGCTAGTTCCTCTTTTCCAAAGCACCCCACATCTCCCCCCAATGTTACAGTACCTGAAATGGATAGTGTTTAATGGCGAGATATTCAGCTAGTATGTCCAACATGCGCACCATCTGGGAGAATATAAGCACTCTGTTTCCTCTTTCATGTAATCTTGTTAGCAGTTTGTCCATCAGAACAAGCTTTCCACTGCCCTTGATTAAAGCCTGATGAACAATAATTTAATTAGTTACCATGCTATTAGAAGTTGAAATTAAAGCTTAAAGAGACACTGTACCCAAATTTTTTATTTTGTAATTCAGAAAGAGCATGCAATTTTAAGCAACTTTCTAATTTACTCCTATTATCAATTTTTCTTTGTTCTCTTGCTATCATTATTTGAAAAAACAGAATTTATGTTTACCTGATAAATTACTTTCTCCAACGGTGTGTCCGGTCCACGGCGTCATCCTTACTTGTGGGATATTCTCTTCCCCAACAGGAAATGGCAAAGAGCCCAGCAAAGCTGGTCACATGATCCCTCCTAGGCTCCGCCTACCCCAGTCATTCGACCGACGTTAAGGAGGAATATTTGCATAGGAGAAACCATATGGTACCGTGGTGACTGTAGTTAAAGAAAATAAATTATCAGACCTGATTAAAAAAACCAGGGCGGGCCGTGGACCGGACACACCGTTGGAGAAAGTAATTTATCAGGTAAACATAAATTCTGTTTTCTCCAACATAGGTGTGTCCGGTCCACGGCGTCATCCTTACTTGTGGGAACCAATACCAAAGCTTTAGGACACGGATGAAGGGAGGGAGCAAATCAGGTCACCTAAATGGAAGGCACCACGGCTTGCAAAACCTTTCTCCCAAAAATAGCCTCAGAAGAAGCAAAAGTATCAAACTTGTAAAATTTGGTAAAAGTGTGCAGTGAAGACCAAGTCGCTGCCCTACATATCTGATCAACAGAAGCCTCGTTCTTGAAGGCCCATGTGGAAGCCACAGCCCTAGTGGAATGAGCTGTGATTCTTTCGGGAGGCTGCCGTCCGGCAGTCTCGTAAGCCAATCTGATGATGCTTTTAATCCAAAAAGAGAGAGAGGTAGAAGTTGCTTTTTGACCTCTCCTTTTACCGGAATAAACAACAAACAAGGAAGATGTTTGTCTAAAATCCTTTGTAGCATCTAAATAGAATTTTAGAGCGCGAACAACATCCAAATTGTGCAACAAACGTTCCTTCTTTGAAACTGGTTTCGGACACAGAGAAGGTACGATAATCTCCTGGTTAATGTTTTTGTTAGAAACAACTTTTGGAAGAAAACCAGGTTTAGTACGTAAAACCACCTTATCTGCATGGAACACCAGATAAGGAGGAGAACACTGCAGAGCAGATAATTCTGAAACTCTTCTAGCAGAAGAAATTGCAACTAAAAACAAAACTTTCCAAGATAATAACTTAATATCAACGGAATGCAAGGGTTCAAACGGAACCCCCTGAAGAACTGAAAGAACTAAATTGAGACTCCAAGGAGGAGTCAAAGGTTTGTAAACAGGCTTAATTCTAACCAGAGCCTGAACAAAGGCTTGAACATCTGGCACAGCGGCCAGCTTTTTGTGAAGTAACACAGACAAGGCAGAAATCTGTCCCTTCAGGGAACTTGCAGATAATCCTTTTTCCAATCCTTCTTGAAGGAAGGATAGAATCCTAGGAATCTTAACCTTGTCCCAAGGGAATCCTTTAGATTCACACCAACAGATATATTTTTTCCAAATTTTGTGGTAAATCTTTCTAGTTACAGGCTTTCTGGCCTGAACAAGAGTATCGATAACAGAATCTGAGAATCCTCGCTTCGATAAGATCAAGCGTTCAATCTCCAAGCAGTCAGCTGGAGTGAAACCAGATTCGGATGTTCGAACGGACCCTGAACAAGAAGGTCTCGTCTCAAAGGTAGCTTCCAAGGAGGAGCCAATGACATATTCACCAGATCTGCGTACCAAGTCCTGCGTGGCCACGCAGGAGCTATCAAGATCACCGACGCCCTCTCCTGATTGATCCTGGCTACCAGCCTGGGGATGAGAGGAAACGGCGGGAACACATAAGCTAGTTTGAAGGTCCAAGGTGCTACTAGTGCATCCACTAGAGCCGCCTTGGGATCCCTGGATCTGGACCCGTAGCAAGGAACTTTGAAGTTCTGACGAGAGGCCATCAGATCCATGTCTGGAATGCCCCACAGCTGAGTGACTTGGGCAAAGATTTCCGGATGGAGTTCCCACTCCCCCGGATGCAATGTCTGACGACTCAGAAAATCCGCTTCCCAATTTTCCACTCCTGGGATGTGGATTGCAGACAGGTGGCAGGAGTGAGACTCCGCCCATAGAATGATTTTGGTCACTTCTTCCATCGCCAGGGAACTCCTTGTTCCCCCCTGATGGTTGATGTATGCAACAGTTGTCATGTTGTCTGATTGAAACCGTATGAACTTGGCCCTCGCTAGCTGAGGCCAAGCCTTGAGAGCATTGAATATCGCTCTCAGTTCCAGAATATTTATCGGTAGAAGAGATTCTTCCCGAGACCAAAGACCCTGAGCTTTCAGGGATCCCCAGACCGCGCCCCAGCCCATCAGACTGGCGTCGGTCGTGACAATGACCCACTCTGGTCTGCGGAATGTCATCCCTCGTGACAGGTTGTCCAGGGACAGCCACCAACGGAGTGAGTCTCTGGTCCTCTGATTTACTTGTATCTTCGGAGACAAGTCTGTATAGTCCCCATTCCACTGACTGAGCATGCACAGTTGTAATGGTCTTAGATGAATGCGTGCAAAAGGAACTATGTCCATTGCCGCTACCATCAACCCGATCACTTCCATGCACTGAGCTATGGAAGGAAGAGGAACGGAATTGAGTATCCGACAAGAGTCTAGAAGTTTTGTTTTTCTGGCCTCTGTCAGAAAAATCCTCATTTCTAAGGAGTCTATTATTGTTCCCAAGAAGGGAACCCTTGTTGACGGAGATAGAGAACTCTTTTCCACGTTCACTTTCCATCCGTGAGATCTGAGAAAGGCCAGGACAATGTCCGTGTGAGCCTTTGCTTGAGGAAGGGACGACGCTTGAATCAGAATGTCGTCCAAGTAAGGTACTACAGCAATGCCCCTTGGTCTTAGCACAGCTAGAAGGGACCCTAGTACCTTTGTGAAAATCCTTGGAGCAGTGGCTAATCCGAAAGGAAGCGCCACGAACTGGTAATGTTTGTCCAGGAATGCGAACCTCAGGAACCGATGATGTTCCTTGTGGATAGGAATATGTAGATACGCATCCTTTAAATCCACCGTGGTCATGAATTGACCTTCCTGGATGGAAGGAAGAATAGTTCGAATGGTTTCCATCTTGAACGATGGAACCTTGAGAAACTTGTTTAAGATCTTGAGATCTAAGATTGGTCTGAACGTTCCCTCTTTTTTGGGAACTATAAACAGATTGGAGTAGAACCCCATCCCTTGTTCTCTTAATGGAACGGGATGAATCACTCCCATTTTTAACAGGTCTTCTACACAATGTAAGAATGCCTGTCTTTTTATGTGGTCTGAAGACAACTGAGACCTGTGGAACCTCCCCCTTGGGGGAAGTCCCTTGAATTCCAGAAGATAACCTTGGGAGACTATTTCTAGCGCCCAAGGATCCAGAACATCTCTTGCCCAAGCCTGAGCGAAGAGAGAGAGTCTGCCCCCCACCAGATCCGGTCCCGGATCGGGGGCCAACATTTCATGCTGTCTTGGTAGCAGTGGCAGGTTTCTTGGCCTGCTTTCCCTTGTTCCAGCCTTGCATTGGTCTCCAAGCTGGCTTGGCTTGAGAAGTATTACCCTCTTGCTTAGAGGACGTAGCACTTTGGGCTGGTCCGTTTCTACGAAAGGGACGAAAATTAGGTTTATTTTTTGCCTTGAAAGGCCGATCCTGAGGAAGGGCGTGGCCCTTACCCCCAGTGATATCCGAGATAATCTCTTTCAAGTCAGGGCCAAACAGCGTTTTCCCCTTGAAAGGAATGTTAAGTAGCTTGTTCTTGGAAGACGCATCAGCCGACCAAGATTTCAACCAAAGCGCTCTGCGCGCCACAATAGCAAACCCAGAATTCTTAGCCGCTAACCTAGCCAATTGCAAAGTGGCGTCTAGGGTGAAAGAATTAGCCAATTTGAGAGCATTGATTCTGTCCATAATCTCCTCATAAGGAGGAGAATCACTGTCGACCGCCTTTATCAGCTCATCGAACCAGAAACATGCGGCTGTAGCGACAGGGACAATGCATGAAATTGGTTGTAGAAGGTAACCCTGCTGAACAAACATCTTTTTAAGCAAACCTTCTAATTTTTTATCCATAGGATCTTTGAAAGCACAACTATCCTCTATGGGTATAGTGGTGCGTTTGTTTAAAGTGGAAACCGCTCCCTCGACCTTGGGGACTGTCTGCCATAAGTCCTTTCTGGGGTCGACCATAGGAAACAATTTTTTAAATATGGGGGGAGGGACGAAAGGAATACCGGGCCTTTCCCATTCTTTATTAACAATGTCCGCCACCCGCTTGGGTATAGGAAAAGCTTCTGGGAGCCCCGGCACCTCTAGGAACTTGTCCATTTTACATAGTTTCTCTGGGATGACCAACTTGTCACAATCATCCAGAGTGGATAATACCTCCTTAAGCAGAATGCGGAGATGTTCCAACTTAAATTTAAATGCAATCACATCAGGTTCAGCTTGTTGAGAAATGTTCCCTGAATCAGTAATTTCTCCCTCAGACAAAACCTCCCTGGCCCCATCAGACTGAGTTAGGGGCCCTTCAGAAATATTAATATCAGCGTCGTCATGCTCTTCAGTATCTAAAACAGAGCAGTCGCGCTTACGCTGATAAGTGTTCATTTTGGCTAAAATGTTTTTGACAGAATTATCCATTACAGCCGTTAATTGTTGCATAGTAAGGAGTATTGGCGCGCTAGATGTACTAGGGGCCTCCTGAGTGGGCAAGACTCGTGTAGACGAAGGAGGGAATGATGCAGTACCATGCTTACTCCCCTCACTTGAGGAATCATCTTGGGCATCATTGTCATTGTCACATAAATCACATTTATTTAAATGAATAGGAATTCTGGCTTCCCCACATTCAGAACACAGTCTATCTGGTAGTTCAGACATGTTAAACAGGCATAAACTTGATAACAAGTACAAAAAACGTTTTAAAATAAAACCGTTACTGTCACTTTAAATTTTAAACTGAACACACTTTATTACTGCAAATGCGAAAAAACATGAAGGAATTGTTCAAAATTTACCAAATTTTCACCACAGTGTCTTAAAGCCTTAAAAGTATTGCACACCAAATTTGGAAGCTTTAACCCTTAAAATAACGGAACCGGAGCCGTTTTGAACTTTAACCCCTTTACAGTCCCTGGTATCTGCTTTGCTGAGACCCAACCAAGCCCCAAGGGGAATACGATACCAAATGACGCCTTCAGAAAGTCTTTTCTAAGTATCAGAGCTCCTCTCACATGCGACTGCATGCCATGCCTCTCAAAAACAAGTGCGCAACACCGGCGCGAAAATGAGGCTCTGCCTATGCTTTGGGAAAGCCCCTAAAGAATAAGGTGTCTAAAACAGTGCCTGCCGATATTATTATATCAAAATACCCAGATAAAATGATTCCTCAAGGCTAAATATGTGTTAATAATCAATCGATTTAGCCCAAAAAAAGTCTACAGTCTTAATAAGCCCTTTTTGAAGCCCTTATTTACAATCGTAATAAACATGGCTTACCGGATCCCAGAGGGAAAATGACAGCTTCCAGCATTACATCGTCTTGTTAGAATGTGTCATACCTCAAGCAGCAAGAGACTGCTCACTGTTCCCCCAACTGAAGTTAATTGCTCTCAACAGTCCTGTGTGGAACAGCCATGGATTTTAGTGACGGTTGCTAAAATCATTTTCCTCATACAAACAGAAATCTTCATCTCTTTTCTGTTTCTGAGTAAATAGTACATACCAGCACTATTTCAAAATAACAAACTCTTGATTGAATAATAAAAACTACAGTTAAACACTAAAAAACTCTAAGCCATCTCCGTGGAGATGTTGCCTGTACAACGGCAAAGAGAATGACTGGGGTAGGCGGAGCCTAGGAGGGATCATGTGACCAGCTTTGCTGGGCTCTTTGCCATTTCCTGTTGGGGAAGAGAATATCCCACAAGTAAGGATGACGCCGTGGACCGGACACACCTATGTTGGAGAAAGAAGGCATCTAAGCTTTTTTTGGTTTCAGAACTCTGGACAGCACTTTTTTATTGGTGGATGAATTTATCTACCAATCAGCAAGGACAACCCAGGTTGTTCACCAAAAATGGGCCGGCATCTAAACTTACATTCTTGCATTTCAAATAAAGATACCAAGAGAATGAAGAAAATTTGATAATAGGAGTAAATTAGAAAGTTGCTTAAAATGTCATGCTCTATCTGAATCACGAAAGAAAATTTTTGGGCACAGTGTCCCTTTAAACAAAAAATGTTAAAACATTTACTGAGAAAAGAAAACTATTATGAATTGTACACATTCATTACAGCAACAGGGGAACTTCTACAAAGGTGAGAATAGGTTGTCTTTGAAACATTTAGCAACTGACAGGTACATTTGTTTCTTTAGAATCATATCTTAGTCAGACCTCAAAATTGGCACTGTTTAACCCCTTCTTGGGAGTAGGTAAAAACTTACTACAGATCTTCAGATGCACCCATTCCCCTATATAAAACCTTTTCTGTCTGACATGCAAGCTTAGTGTAAAATCTTGTTTTCTCTTAAAGGGACATAATACCCAAATGTTGACGCACTTGAAAGTGATGCAGTATTGCTGTTAACGTTAACCACTTTGTGCTATATTCATGTTGTCTAAAAAGGCATAAAATATAGATAACCAATTCATCTTTATTACTTTGTTTTTATAATTGCAAAGGTTTTCTATGATCAAGTTTTTAGTGGGTTACATAACATTATATTGTACATATTAAGGGTGAACATTTATTATATTGGTAATATTAAAAGGAGCATCATATTTTGGACAGACACCTTTATCCTGTATAAGCCAGTTGTATGCCCAACCATACAAAGACTGATGCATCAACCACTCCTTCATGCCATCTTTATGGTCCACAAGCCCTAAAATCAGATGGATTTCAACTAGCAATCTATACAAAAAAAACACAAAGACTTTCATTATTAGTATAATGGCTACAGGGTTTTGTGTCATTTTAGGTTGTAGGTTTTAACTAATACATGAATACCTAGGGATAGCCTCATTTGCAGTATTTATAATAAATCCATTTAGCTTCATGTCAGTCTGTTTGGCCAAATATTTACTATCTAAATAAGAATGGAAGTATCAGCCAAGTAAATATATCCCTTTTTTGCTGATAATGTAAATTGAGCATAAATAAATAAAAAGTGCACTACTCTTGCCTGAATACGCCTCTGCTATGTTTTTGTCACTGCCTAAGAGGAAGATCAGATCAGCTGTGTTCTAAAAGCCTTGAGCTGCGCAAGATGGTAGGATTTGATATGTGAATTTAGAGTTCCAGACGTAAAACAGGAGGAGAAAGCAAATCTATGTTGCAAACTAGAAAGGAAAGTTCGAAATAAAATGCTAAAAGTGCCCTCCTGTGGCCAAAATGCAGAAATGTGGCAAGTGCAGACTGCAGTAACTGCATAAAAAAAGAAGTGAGCAAGAAGAAGAGAAACTAGTGGCTTTCAACAGTTATTGCCACCTAAATCATGCAACTACACTGTTTTTTGCTGTATGTATTTATTACACTGCTGTTAACTCTTTTATGTCCCTTTAAACCACCTGTTTTTTGCTGGATGTATTTATTACACTGCTGTTAACCTCTGGTGTGTCCCTCTAACCCACTGTCTACTCCTATAATCTGTTCTTATCCTGTCCCCAGCATTTGCATCTCTTTATTTTATAACTTTGTTTAACTAATTAATTAATCCCCACACAATTTCCTTTCTTGAATCCATCCCTCTGATCTTGTTGTAATTCTTAGTCTTCTCACCTGGGTGTAACTTATCGCCCTGTCTCCAATCAATTAATTTAGAAAACTCAGCTGTCTGCTGAAGCCTTATAAATTTCAGACTAGCTAAGGGGTAGAATTTGCAGGGGTGTAGTGTTTGCAGAGCATTCCATCGTTCTAAGTGACCATCTTTAAGTGGCAGCACTAAGAATTATACAAGAATTGAAGACGATTTGAGGCAAGCTGAATATTTTCATTTCAAAAACAATCTTTTGCACTTAAAATTCTGCTATGTTTTCAAGACTGCTTTTCTTTTTAACAGTCTCATGCCTATACCACAGGCATGCTCATACCATACCCTTCTCCACATGCAGTTTATATAGGCCCCTCTCTCCTTTCCTCTCCTTAACTTAGCTCTCATGAACTACTTTCTATTTTAAAATCTATGTCACTAAACAGCACTGCCTCACAGAAATACCCCCACTGCTATAAATCTCATTCTCATCTACTCTTACTATACATCTTGCTGCTATTAGCATCAGGCGACATCTCTCCAAATCCTGGCCCACCCACATTCCCACCATTACCCCACCACACACTCCTTAAAGAAACTTTAACAAAACCAACACACATAACCTCATTTTCATCCAATGCATCCCATATGCACACACTCCTTTCACTTGTGCACTATGGAACTCTCGTTCTGTCTGCAACAAACTTAGTACCATTCATGACCTGTTTATATCAAATGCTTTCACCCTTTTAGCAATTAACAAAACCTGGCTATCTTCTTTTTACACCATTTCCACTGCTGCTCTCACACATGGTGGTCTTCACTTTTAGCTTTACCCCTAGGCCAGGGGAGTCAAATGGTGGCGGTATTGGTATAATGCTTTCCCCCTCCTGCACTTATCAGTACCTACCTCCAATCCCATCTGTCTCCTTCTCCTCCTTTGAAGTCTACTGTATTTGCCTGTTCTTCCCCCTCTCCCTCAGAGTGGCAGTAGTCATCTATCGCCCTCCTGGACCGCCCTCCTAATTCCTTGACAACTTTGCTGCCTGGCTTCCTCACAATACAAATATACCAACCCCTTTTCTTGGAGACTTCAACATTCCCATTGACAACCCGTCTGCCCCTACTGCCTCTAAACTTCTTTCACTCACAATCCACTCTATTCCCTACTCCCCGTGATGGACACTCGATCGACCTGGTATTTTCCTACCTCTGTTCTATATCTGACCTCACCTGTCACCCATTTCAGACCATCACTTGGTCACCTATAATATTAATGCAACAGCTAAACCCACTTCTCCATCCCGCCCCCGCACCTGTAGAAATCTACACGCTGTGGATCTGCTCCAATTTTCAAAAATCATTCAAGATCTCCTCCCTCACACTTCCACTATAGCCTGCCCTGATCTCGCTACAGCCCACTATAACAAAACTCTCTCCTCTGCACTAGACACACTTGCCCCTCCCCGACTGCGCAAAACATCACGCCGTCAGTTATAGCCCTGGCACTCTGCAAACAGGCTATTTGCAAAAATGCTCCCGTACTGCTGAGTGTGTCTGGAGGAAAACTCACTCTGAACCTGATTTCATACACTATAAGTTTATTCTTCGTTCATACACTTCTGCCCTTCACTGAGTCAAGCAAACCTACTTCTCTCATATCTACTCTTTTCTCAAACCCTAAAAGACTATTCTCCACCTTTAACTCTCTCCTCTACCCACCTGCTCCACCACCCTGTCTGTCTTTAGTGCTCAAGACCTGGCAGACTACTTTTTAAACAAAACACGTACTATCCGAAGCAGCATCCCATCACCAACCTGCAATATTCCAACAAAAGGCCCAGTTACTCCCTCTGCCTCTTCCATCCAGCCACTGAAAATTAAGTTTCTTCATTACTATCTTCCTCGCGCCTCACTACCTGCCCGCTCAACCCTATCTCTTCCCATCGAATACCCTCCCTGTCTTGCACCCTCACTCCTGCTCTTTTTTCACATCTTCAACCTCTCTCGCTTTCTACCGGTTCATTCCCATCTTCTTTCAAACACGCAAACGTCACTCCCATACTTAAAAAACTCTCCCTCAACCCTAATTCTCCTGAAAGCTACCGCCCCATAACACTGCTTCCACTCACATCAAAACTCCTTGAAAAACTAGTTTGCAAACGCCTAACCCACTTCCTGTCCACCAACTCCTTGCTTGACCCCCTGCAATCTTGATTCCGCCCCACACACTCAACTGAGACTGCCCTTACCAAGGTTACCAACAATGATCTCTCTGCTAAAAGTATTGGCCACTACTCTATACTCATCTTACTTGACCTCTCAGCTGCCTTCGACACAGCTGACCACCCCCACCCCTACAGACTCTTAGCTCTTTTGGCCTCTGTAACACTGCTCTTTCTTGGATTCACTCCTATCATTCACACAGGTCTTACGCTGAGTCATTTGCAGGCAACTTCTTCTCTCCAATACCTCTGTCTGTTGGAGTACCTCAAGGATCTGTTCTGGGTCATCTACTCTTCTCCATTTATACTTCTTCACTGGGTAAACTTATCAACAGTTATGGCTTCAAATATCACCTCTATGCTGATGACACCCAGATCTACTTCTCCACCTCTGCTCTCTCTCCCTCTGCCCTTTCTCATGTCAGCAACTGCTTATCTGGTATCTCTTCCTGGATAGCCTCTCACCACCTAAAGAGTAACATGTCCAAGACTAAGCTCCATCTAACCCCCCCCCCCCCCCAAGCTCTACGCCAACGTCTGACTTCTCTATTCCTGTCAACGGCATCACCATTTCCCCATCGCCCCAAGTCCGCTGGCTCTGCGTTACACTTGACTCAAATCTATCCTTTGTCCCCCACATCCAATCGCTTTCTACATCCTGCCACAACCACCTACGCAATATTTCCAAGATTTGCCCTTTTCTGAAAGCTAACACCACAAAGCAAATAATCCACTCCCTTGTTATTTCCCGACTTGACTACTGCTATGACCTACTTACTCTTTCCCGCCTATCCCCCGTTCAAGCCGTCCTAAATGCCTCTGCAAGGCTAATCCACCTTTCCCATTGCTCTGTATCTGCTGCACCTCTCTGCGAATTCCTTTATTAGCTCCCCATTCACAGCAGAATTAAATTCAAAATTATCACCCTTACATACAAATCTCTCACCAATGCCGCTCCCCACTACTCTATAATAAACAAGTATACTCCAGCTCACCCGCTAAGATCCAACAATGACCTGCTCCTTGCATCTTCAACTATCACCTCTTCCCATGCTAGACTGCAGAACGTCTGTCGTGCAGCACCTACCCTCTGGAACTCTCTCCCTCATGCTGTCAGGCTTTGCCTAATCTTTCTTCCTTTAAATGCTCCCTGAAGACTTTTTTGTTCAGAGAAGCCTACCACCCAACTGAATAATAAATCAATTTCACTTCCATCATCTAACTATGCATTAACATCTTTCTCAATCTTGCAGTCCTCACCTCCTGTTTCTCAACCTCCTACCCTTCTAGATTGTAAGTTCCCACAGGAATAGGACCCTCAATTTTGTCCTGTCTCTTACAAGTTTTATATCATTGTTTTATTCAAATTGTACCCATGGACAGCGCTGCAGAATATGTTGGCACTTCATAAATAAAGTATAATAATAATAATAATAATAAACTACACTCCATTAAAAGGAACACAAAACCCAATTTCTTCTGTTAAGTGTGATCAGTCCACGGGTCATCATTACTTCTGGGATATTACTCCTCCCCAACAGGAAGTGCAAGAGGATTCACCCAGCAGAGCTGCATATAGCTCCTCCCCTCTACGTCACTCCCAGTCATTCTCTTGCACCCAACGACTAGATAGGATGTGTGAGAGGACTATGGTGATTTTATTTAGTTTTATTCCTTCAATCAAAAGTTTGTTATTTTTTAATAGCACCGGAGCGTGTTATTCCTTCTCTGGTAGAATTTGAAGAAGAATCTACCAGAGTTTTTACTATGATTTTAGCCGGAGTAGTTAAGATCATATTGCTGTTTCTCGGCCATCTGAGGAGAGGTAAACTTCAGATCAGGGGACAGCGGGCAGATTAATCTGCAAAAAGGTATGTAGCAGCTTTTATTTTCTGACAATGGAATTGATGAGAAAATCCTGCCATACCGATATAATAGCATGTATGTATATTTTACATTTGAGTATTCTGGGGAATGGTACTTCACTGGAATTACACTGTGTTTATAAGACTTTAGCCTATTTGTAAGCAACAGGCTTTTTAATAACGCTTAATTTATGTTAAACGTTTTTGCTAGAATGTAAAATCGTTTTCATTTTCTGAGGTACTGGGTGAATAAAATGTTTGGGCACTATTTTTCCACTTGGCAGTTGCTTGATCTAATTCTGACAGTTTACTGATCTCTCTCACTGTTGTGTGTGAGGGGGAGGGGCCTTTTTTGGCGCTTTTGCTATGCATCAAAAATTTCAGTCAGAAGCTCATTGTTTTTCCTGCATGTTCCGGTTCATCTCTACAGAACTCAGGGGTCTTCAAAACTTGTTTTGAGGGAAGTAATCTTCACAACAGAGCTGTGAGATTGTAGTTGACTGTGATAAAAAACGTTTATTCTTTAACTTTTTTTTCTGCCATCAGGGTTAGTTATTCTTTGCTAATGGGAACAAGCCTTTGCTAAAATTGTGGTTTGTTTTACAAAGATTGATGCTGTAACCTTTTCTGTTTATTAATTTCAACTGTCATAAATCTTTCTGTGCTTCTTAGGCACAGTACGTTTTTCATTATATTTTACTTGAATAATATTTCCAAGTTGCAAGTTTAGTTGCTAGTGTGTTAAACATGTCTGATTCAGAGGAAGAGACCTGTACTATTTGTGCTAATGCCAAAGTGGAGCCCAATAGAAATTTATGTACTAACTGTATTGATGCTACTTTAAATAAAAGTCAATCTGTACAAATTGAACAAATTTCACCAAACAACGAGGGGAGAGTTATGCCGACTAACTCGCCTCACGTGACAGTACCTGCATCTCCCGCTCGGGAGGTGCGCGATATTGTGGCGCCCAGTACATCTGGGCGGCCATTACAAATAACATTACAAGATATGGCTACTGTTATGACTGAGGTTTTGGCTAAATTACCAGAGCTAAGAGGCAAGTGTGATCACTCTGGGGTGAGAACAGAGTGCGCTGATAATGCTAGGGCCATGTCAGATACTGCGTCACAACTTGCAGAACATGAGGACGGAGAGCTTCATTCTGCGGCTGACGGTTCTGATCCAAACAGATTGGATTCAGATATTTCAAATTTTAAATTTAAGCTGGAAAACCTCCGTGTATTACTAGGGGAGGTGTTAGCGGCTCTGAATGGTTGTAACACAGTTGCAATACCAGAGAAAATGTGTAGGTTGGATAAATATTTTGCTGTACCAACGAGTACTGACGTTTTTCCTATACCTAAGAGACTAACTGAAATTATTACTAAGGAGTGGGATAGACCCGGTGTGCCGTTCTCACCCCCTCCGATATTTAGAAAGATGTTTCCAATAGACACCATCACACGGGACTTATGGCAAACGGTCTCTAAGGTGGAGGGAGCAGTTTCTACTTTAGCTAAGCGTACCACTATCCCGGTGGAGGATAGCTGTGCCTTTTCAGATCCAATGGATAAAAAGTTAGAGGGTTACCTTAAGAAAATGTTTGTTCAACAAGGTTATATATTGCAACCCCTTGCATGCATTGCGCCGATCACGGCTGCAGCGGCATTCTGGATTGAGTCTCTGGAAGAGAACATTAGTTCAGCTACTCTGGACGACATTACGGACAGGCTTAGAATCCTTAAGCTAGCTAATTCATTCATTTCGGAAGCCGTAGTACATTTAACTTACGGCTAAGAATTCCGGATTCGCCATTCAGGCGCGCAGAGCACTGTGGCTAAAATCCTGGTCAGCTGATGTTACTTCTAAGTCCAAATTACTTAATATACCTTTCAAAGGGCAGACCTTATTTGGGCCCGGTTTGAAAGAAATTATCGCTGACATTACAGGAGGTAAGGGCCACGCCCTACCTCAAGACAGAGCCAAACCTAAGGCTAGGCAGTCTAATTTTCGTTCCTTTCGGAATTTCAAAGCAGGAGCAGCATCAACTTCCTCTGCTCCAAAACAAGAGGGATCTGTTGCTCGCTTCAGACAAGGCTGGAGACCTAACCAGTCTTGGAACAAGGGCAAACAGGCCAGGAAACCTGTGGCTGCCCCTAAGACAGCATGAATTGAGGGCCCCCGATCCGGGATCGGATCTAGTGGGGGGCAGACTTTCTCTCTTCGCCCAGGCTTGGGCAAGAGATGTCCAGGATCCCTGGGCGCTAGAGATAATATCTCAGGGATACCTTCTGGACTTCAAATACTCTCCTCCAAAAGAGAGATTTCATCTATCAAGGTTGTCAACAAACCAAACAAAGAAAGAGGCGTTTCTACGCTGCGTTCAAGAGCTCTTGTTAATGGGAGTAATCCATCCAGTTCCACGGTCGGAACAGGGACAAGGGTTTTATTCAAATCTGTTTGTAGTTCCCAAAAAGGAGGGAACTTTCAGACCAATCCTGGATTTAAAGATCCTAAACAAATTCCTAAGAGTTCCATCGTTCAAAATAGAGACTATTCGGACAATTTTACCTATGATCCAAAAGGGTCAGTACATGACCACAGTGGATTTAAAGGATGCTTACCTTCACATACCGATTCACAAAGATCATTACCGGTACCTAAGGTTTGCCTTCCTAGACAGGCATTACCAGTTTGTAGCTCTTCCATTCGGATTGGCTACAGCTCCAAGAATCTTCACAAAGGTTCTGGGTGCTCTTCTGGCGGTACTAAGACCGCGGGGAATCTCGGTAGCTCCATACCTAGACGGCATTCTGATACAAGCTTCAAGCTTTCAAACTGCCAAGTTTCATACAGAGTTAGTACTGGCTTTTCTAAGGTCACATGGATGGAAGGTGAACGAAAAGAAAAGTTCACTCGTTCCACTCACAAGAGTTCCCTTCCTGGGGACTCTTATAGATTCTGTAGAAATGAAGATTTACCTGACAGAGGACAGGTTAACAAGACTTCAAAGTGCTTGCCGCACCCTTCATTCCATTCAACACCCGTCAGTGGCTCAATGCATGGAGGTAATCGGCTTAATGGTAGCGGCAATGGACATAGTACCCTTTGCACGCTTACACCTCAGACCACTGCAACTGTGCATGCTAAGTCAGTGGAATGGGGATTACTCAGACTTGTCCCCTTCTCTGAATCTGGATCAAGAGACCAGAAATTCTCTTCTATGGTGGCTTTCTCGGCCACATCTGTCCAGGGGGATGCCATTCAGCAGACCAGACTGGACAATTGTAACAACAGACGCCAGCCTTCTAGGTTGGGGTGCCGTCTGGAATTCTCTGAAGGCTCAGGGACAATGGAGTCAGGAGGAGAGTCTCCTGCCAATAAACATTCTGGAATTGAGAGCAGTTCTCAATGCCCTCCTGGCTTGGCCCCAGTTGACAACTCGGGGGTTCATCAGGTTTCAGTCGGACAACATCACGACTGTAGCTTACATCAACCATCAGGGAGGGACAAGAAGCTCCCTAGCAATGATGGAAGTATCAAAGATAATTCGCTGGGCCGAGTCTCACTCTTGCCACCTGTCAGCAATCCACATCCCGGGAGTGGAGAACTGGGAGGCGGATTTCTTAAGTCGTCAGACTTTTCATCCGGGGGAGTGGGAGGTCTTTGCCCAAATACTTCGACGTTGGGGCAAACCAGAGATAGATCTCATGGCGTCTCGACAGAACGCCAAGCTTCCTCGTTACGGGTCCAGATCCAGGGATCCAGGAGCAGTCCTGATAGATGCCCTGACAGCACCTTGGGACTTCAGGATGGCTTACGTGTTTCCACCCTTCCCGATGCTTCCTCGATTGATTGCCAGAATCAAACAGGAGAGAGCATCAGTGATTCTAATAGCACCTGCATGGCCACGCAGGACCTGGTATGCAGACCTGGTGGACATGTCATCCTGTCCACCTTGGTCTCTACCTCTGAAACAGGACCTTCTGATACAGGGTCCTTTCAAACATCAAAATCTAACTTCTCTGAAGCTGACTGCTTGGAAATTGAACGCTTGATTTTATCAAGACGTGGGTTTTCTGAGTCAGTTATTGATACCTTAATACAGGCTAGGAAGCCTGTTACCAGAAGGATTTACCATAAGATATGGCGTAAGTACCTATATTGGTGTGAATCCAAAGGTTACTCTTGGAGTAAGGTTAGGATTCCTAGGATATTGTCTTTTCTACAAGAAGGTTTAGAAAAGGGTTTATCTGCTAGTTCATTAAAGGGACAGATCTCAGCTCTGTCCATTCTGTTACACAAACGTCTGTCAGAAGTTCCAGACGTCCAGGCTTTTTGTCAGGCTTTGGCCAGGATTAAGCCTGTGTTTAAAACTGTTGCTCCACCATGGAGTTTAAACCTTGTTCTTAATGTTTTACAGGGCGTTCCGTTTGAACCCCTTCATTCCATTGATATAAAGTTGTTATCTTGGAAAGTTCTATTTTTAATGGCTATTTCCTCGGCTCGAAGAGTCTCTGAATTATCAGCCTTACATTGTGATTCTCCTTATTTGATTTTTCTTTCGGATAAGGTAGTTCTGCGTACTAAACCTGGGTTCTTACCTAAGGTAGTCACTAACCGGAATATCAATCAAGAGATTGTTGTTCCTTCTTTGTGCCCAAATCCTTCTTCGAAGAAGGAACGTCTACTGCACAACCTGGACGTAGTCCGTGCTCTAAAATTTTACTTACAGGCAACTAAGGAATTTCGACAAACGTCTTCTCTGTTTGTCGTTTACTCTGGTCAGAGGAGAGGTCAAAAGGCTTCTGCTACCTCTCTTTCTTTTTGGCTTCGTAGCATAATTCGTTTAGCTTATGAGACTGCTGGACAGCAGCCTCCTGAAAGAATTACAGCTCATTCTACTAGAGCTGTGGCTTCCACTTGGGCCTTCAAGAATGAGGCCTCTGTTGAGCAGATTTGCAAGGCTGCAACTTGGTCTTCGCTTCATACTTTTTCCAAATTTTCCAAATTTGACACTTTTGCTTCCTCGGAGGCTATTTTTGGGAGAAAGGTTCTTCAGGCAGTGGTTCCTTCTGTATAAAGAGCCTGCCTATCCCTCCCGTCATCCGTGTACTTTTGCTTTGGTATTGGTATCCCAGAAGTAATGATGACCCGTGGACTGATCACACTTAACAGAAGAAAACATAATTTATGCTTACCTGATAAATTCCTTTCTTCTGTAGTGTGATCAGTCCACGGCCCACCCTGTTTTTAAGGCAGGTAAATATTTTTTAAGTTATACTCCAGTCACCACTACACCCTTGGCTTCTCCTTTCTCGTTGGTCCTTGGTCGAATGACTGGGAGTGACGTAGAGGGGAGGAGCTATATGCAGCTCTGCTGGGTGAATCCTCTTGCACTTCCTGTTGGGGAGGAGTAATATCCCAGAAGTAATGATGACCCGTGGACTGATCACACTACAGAAGAAAGGAATTTATCAGGTAAGCATAAATTATGTTTTTTTTTCTTTCATGATTCAGACAGAGAATACAATTTTAAACAACTTTCTAATTGACTTCTATTATCTAATTTGTTTCATTCTCTTGGTATAATTTGTTGAAGAAGCAGCAATGCACTAATGGTTTCTAACTGATTGTGATTGGCTCGCCCATGTGTTCAATCTAAATATATATATATATATATATATATATATATATATATATATATATATATATATATATATATATATAGCAATGCACTAATGGTTTCTAACTGAACACATGGGCGAGCCAATCACAATCAATCTATATATATATATATATAAATAAAAAGGGGAGGGGTTTATATCAGCACAACTCCTAAATGGATTAACTACCTATAGATAAGCGGTGTTGGGAGACCCCAATCAAAACCGTTTATCCGTGCACGGAGAGTCATGTATATGATATAGCAAAGAAAAAGAGGAATAAAGTGACTCTTAAACCAGCACTAAGGGATCATAAATTAGGCAGCATAAAGAGAAACAGACGATGCAGTAAAATGCTATATTGTTGTAATTTAATTTAAACAAATATTGACAATACATATCATATATAGGCAACATATGCAGAAATAGCAAAGAGTCCCAAATATCATAGGTGACTAGCAATCAGCAGTTCTATTGGTCAAAACCCTTTAGAGGCCTCTAATCCGGGGTTACAAAATGCAATTAATTCCTGGATAATTCGGTCTCCAATAGAGGTAGCCAAACAGCAATAAAAGTCCAATCACTTCTCAGAGTATCGGAGCTGCTTCTTAAAGCTTAAAATTTGTATTGAAACTTGGCTTATGTATAACGGACAGCTTCGCTTTAATAACCAGCGAGTACAGCTACTTATACCCAGGGCGATACACTTAAGAAATTGCTTAGGGTTTTAATCACATTCAAAGCTGTTTAACACTTGTGAGTATGCGATACCTTATCCGTTAATGCTCCATCCGTTGCCCGGTCATTGCTCCATCTTTCACAAGGCACTTAGTGGTAAATCCACGCCTTAAATTAAATTACAACAATATAGCAATTTACTGGATCGTCTGTTTCACTTTATGCTGCCTTAGCCTTATTAAAAAAAAAATTATGATCCCTTAGTGCTGGTTTAAGAGTCACTTTATTCCTCTTTTTCTTTGATTATATATATATATATATATATATATATACAGCCACCAATCAACAGCTACAACCTAGGTTATCTGCTGCTCCTGAGCTTGCCTAGATAAACCTTTCAGCAAAGGATAAAAAGATAAGGAAACAAATTAAATAGTAGAAGTAAATTGGAAAGTTGTTTAAAATTGTATTCTCTATCTGAATCATGAAAGAAACAATTTGGGTTTCATGTCCCTTTAAGGTATCTGATGGTCTTGGGGATATTTAGGTAACTGATGGTATTGGGGGGTATTGAGCAGCAGAGGTCCCATTGAGAGTTTAGCCTCAGCCCACTGGCCCCACAGAAAACCTGAATTGTTTGTATGAAGCCTCAATTATCCATGGCAGTCCAAAATGAAACCAGGGATGACCAGACACTTGCAGGATATATTGAGAAGTGGCACAATACTCTTTATTCAACAAAGAACTATTAAGACTGAAGCAGAGCTTGAAGATTACCTTACTCCAAACAGGAGAAAGTAGAACTTATGACATTAGTAAAGAAAGAGGTTTAAGTAGAGGGGCACCTGGAAACACAAAATATCTACCTACTCCAAACAGAAAAAAAGATATGTACCACACCAGTACCTAAATGTGACATTAAGGTATTATAAAGCAAGTTACTTAGAACTTTATATATTTAAAGGGACAATCAGGTTAAAATTACACTTTCAAGATTTTAAACAATTTTCCAATTTACTTCCATTAACAAAATGTGCACAGTCTTTTTATATTAACACTTCTTGAGTCACCAGCTCCTACTGAGCATGTGCAAGAATTCACAGAAAATATGTATATGCAATTGTGATTGGCTGATGGCTGTTGCATGATACACGAGGAGTGGAAATTGACATGATATAAAAATCTACCACTCATTTGCAATTAAGACTAAATGCTGTGACTGTCTTATCATACATTTATTGATTGCGCAAATCTACTTATTTACTGGTCCTTTAAGGGTTTATTGAAGATTTTATGTTCCCTTTTTGGTTTATTTTGCTTACAGACCTGCAGAGCCTCTTCTCTGGATTCCTTCTCTGCATCTTCAGGGGACTTTACGAGGTAACAGTGATTACAGCATTTTTTTAGTTCCATCACTATGTTAAGAAAGCCAGATGTGCTACCCCTTGTTCCCTTGGTAAGGGCCTTAAAGTTTCTTGTTAAAATCCATCTGCAGAAAAAAAAAAATATATATATATATCCATCACTATGGTAAGAAAGCCAGATGTGCTACCTCTTGTTCTCTTGGTAAGGGCCTTAAAAGTTTCTTGTTAAAATCCATCTGCACAAAACAAAATATATATATATATATATATATATATATATATATATATATATATATATATATATATATATATATATATATATATATATATAATGTTGGACTACCATGTAGAAATGGAGTTAAATTAAGTAATTTCTAAATAATTCTTCCTGTTTGGAACATAAACTCACTTATAATACTGTTTTTGAAGAGCACACATCTCTACTCGAAGGATCTGCTCCACTTTAGCTGGAAGAGACTTCTCAACATCTTTCTTTACTCTACGCAGTAGAAAGGGTTCTAAAACTTTATGAAGACTCTGATAACCATTATCTCTTCCTTTACCATGTACTTCTTCAAAGTCTTCCCAATACTCAAATCTGAAAAGAGAAATTGAAAAATTACAATCATGCTCACAACACTCTGTCCTCTAGACCTGCAAAAACGTAAAGTATGCTTGCCTGATAATTTTCTTTTCTTCAGATGGAAAGAGTCCACAGCTGCATTCATTACTTTTGGGAAATTCCGAACCTGGCCACCAAGAGGAGGCAAAGACACCCCAGCCAAAGGCTTAAATACTCCTCCCACTTCCCTCATCCCCCAGTCATTTTGCAGAGGAACAAGGAACAGTAGAAGAAATATCAGGGTGAAAAGGTGCCAGACATACGCCCCACAAAAAAAATACAGGTGGGGGAGCTGTGGACTCTTTCCATCTGAAGAAAACAAAATTATCAGGTAAGCATAATTTAAGTTTTTCTTCATAAAGGAAGAGTCCACAGCTGCATTTATTACTTTTGGGAAAACAATACCCAAGCTATAGAGGACACTGAATGCAAAAACAGGAGGGTACAAGAGGCGGCCCCATTCTGAGGGCACCAGGCCTGAAAACCCCTACCCAACAAAATCCTGCTTCATCCAAAGCCGAGAACAACTTTGAGAAAAAGGAAAAGGCCCAAGGACACTGACCCGCAGATAGTCCACAGCCTTGCTAGAGACCACAGGAACTAGACTCGACTGAGTCAACAGCCTTCCAAGCTGCCCAGCAGTCGGTCTCCAAATAACACACCCCTTACTAAAGAAAGGGAACAAACTACCGTTTTCTTCCACAAAGAAGAAAAGGCACGGAGAAAACCTGATTGTACTTGTAAAGCGCGGCTAATCCCCCTTAAGGGACTCAAGGCGCTGCTCATTTTATCAACCTCAAAAGGAGGAAAGGCTGAGTAGACCTCAACAGGGATCGAACTTGCAACCCTCAGTTTGCTACAGTGCAGAGTAACCACAGTGCATTAGTATGTTAAGCTAACTGTACAGCTAGCATAAGGAATTCCAGGAAAAAAAACCTAAAAAAGGGCACAAACAGAGGGCAAAAAACCTGAGAAACCGGGTCAGGCTAACAGAGACCCAACCAGTCTCATAGAAACAAGAGGAGGCAACACCCCGACCCCAGAAACAAAAACCACAAGATGAGGCCGGGAATCTGAAACAAAGAGGATCTTCCCCTAAAACTGTGCAACCGCACTATAAAAAGCAACTGAAGACAAAGGTCCCCCAAGTCACAAAAAGGTAGTTCAGAATACCGAAATATTCAGAAATGAAACCTTGTGCAGCAAGCTCAGCTAGGTCTGACGAACACCTGAAGCAAAAAACATAATTTATGTAAGAACTTACCTGATAAATTCATTTCTTTCATATTAGCAAGAGTCCATGAGCTAATGACGTATGGGATATACATTCCTACCAGGAGGGGCAAAGTTTCCCAAACCTCAAAATGCCTATAAATACACCCCTCACCACAACAACAAATCAGTTTAACGAATAGCCAAGAAGTGGGGTGATAAGAAAAAAGTGCGAAAGCATAAAAAATAAGGAATTGGAATAATTGTGCTTTATACAAAAAAATCATAACCACCACAAAAAGGGTGGGCCTCATGGACTCTTGCTAATATGAAAGAAATTAATTTATCAGGTAAGTTCTTACATAAATTATGTTTTCTTTCATGTAATTAGCAAGAGTCCATGAGCTAGTGACGTATGGGATAATGAATACCCAAGATGTGGATCTTCCACGCAAGAGTCACTAGAGAGGGAGGGATAAAATAAAGACAGCCAATTCCGCTGAAAATAATCCACACCCAAAACAAAGTTTAAATCTTATAATGAAAAAAACTGAAATGATAAGCAGAAGAATCAAACTGAAGCAGCTGCCTGAAGTACTTTTCTACCAAAAACGGCTTCAGAAGAATAAAACACATCAAAACGGTAGAATTTAGTAAAAGTATGCAAAGAAGACCAAGTTGCTGCTTTGCAAATCTGATCAACCGAAGCTTCATTCTTAAATGCCCAGGAAGTAGAGACTGACCTAGTTGAATGAGCTGTAATTCTTTGAGGCGGAGTTCTACCCGACTCAACATAAGCATGATGAATCAAAGACTTTAACCAAGATGCCAAGGAAATGGCAGAAGCCTTCTGACCTTTCCTAGAACCAGAAAAGATTACAAATAGACTAGAAGTCTTTCGGAAATCTTTAGTAGCTTCAACATAATATTTCAAAGCTCTAACTACATCCAAAGAATGCAACGATCTTTCCTTAGAATTCTTAGGATTAGGACACAATGAAGGAACCACAATTTCTCTACTAATGTTGTTAGAATTCACAACCTTAGGTAAAAATTTAAAAGAAGTTCGCAACACCGCCTTATCCTGATGAAAAATCAGAAAAGGAGACTCACAAGAAAGAGCAGATAATTCAGAAACTCTTCTAGCAGAAGAGATGGCCAAAAGAAACAAAACTTTCCAAGAAAGTAATTTAATGTCCAGCGAATGCATAGGTTCAAACGGAGGAGCTTGAAGAGCCCCCAGAACCAAATTCAAACTCCAAGGAGGAGAAATTGACTTAATAACAGGTTTTATACAAACCAAAGCCTGTACAAAACATTGAATAAATATGAAGATTTATCAGTATCAACCTCTGAAACAGAATCCTCTGAACCAGAGGAATCATTATCAGAATCAGAATGATGATGTTCATTTAAAAATTCATCTGAAAAGAGAAGTTTTAAAAGACCTTTTACGTTTACTAGAAGGAGGAATAACAGACATAGCCTTCTTAATAGATTTAGAAACAAAATCTCTTATGTTAACAGGAACACCCTGAGTATTAGATGTTGATGGAACAGCAACAGGTAATGGAACATTACTAAAGGAAATATTATCTGCATTAACAAGTTTGTCATGACATTCATTACAAACAACAGCCGGAGGAACAGATACCACAAGTTTACAGCAAATACACTTAACTTTGGTAGATCCAGCATCAGGCAGCGATTTTCCAGAAGTATCTTCTGATTCAGGGTCAATCTGAGACATCTTGCAATATGCAATAGAAAAAACAATATATAAAGCAAAATTGATCAAATTCCTTAAATGACAGTTTCAGGAATGGGAAAAAATGCCAGTGAACAAGCTTCTAGCAACCAGAAGCAAATAAACAATGAGACTTAAATAATGTGGAGACAATAATGACGCCCATATTTTTTAGCGCCAAAAAAGACGCCCACATTATTTGGCGCCTAAATGCTTTTAGCGCCAAAAATGACGCCACATCCGGTAACGCCGACACTTTTGGCGCAAAAACGTCAAAAAAATTATCTGGATGAATCGGAATATGCAGATATGCATCTTGTAAATCTATTGTGGACATATAATGCCCTTGCTGAACAAAAGGCAGAATAGTCCTTATAGTTACCATTTTGAATGTTGGTATCCTTACATAACGATTCAATATTTTTAAATCCAGAACTGGTCTGATGGAAGTCTCCTTCTTTGGTACAATGAAGAGATTTGAGTAAAACCCCAGCCCATGTTCCAGAACTGGAACTGGCATAATTACTCCAGCTAACTCTAGATCTGAAACACATTTCAGAAATGCTTGAGCCTTCACTGGATTTACTGGGACACGGGAAAGAAAAAATCTTCTTGCAGGAGGCCTTATCTTGAAGCCTATTCTGTACCCTTGTGAAACAATGTTCTGAATCCAAAGATTGTGAATCGAATTGATCCAAATTTCTTTGAAAAATCGTAATCTGCCCCCTACCAGCTGGGCTGGAATGAGGGCCGCACCTTCATGTTGACTTGGGAGCTGGCTTTGGCTTTCTAAAAGGCTTGGATTTATTCCAGACTGGAGATGGTTTCCAAACTGATACCGCCCCTGTAGGGGAAGGATCAGGCTTTTGTTCCTTATTGTGACGAAAGGAACGAAAACGATTAGTAGACCTAAATTTACCTTTCGATTTTTTATCCTGTGGTAAAAAAGTTCCTTTCCCCCCAGTAACAGTTGAAATAATAGAATCCAACTGTGAACCTAATAATTTATTACCCTGGAAAGAAATGGAAAGTAAAGTTGATTTAGAAGCCATATCAGCATTCCAAGTTTTAAGCCATAAAGCTCTTCTAGCTAAAATAGCTAAAGACATATACCTGACATCAACCCTAATGATATCAAAGATGGCATCACAAATAAAATTATTAGCATGTTGAAGAAGATTAACAATGCTATGGGAATTATGATCTGTTACTTGTTGCGCTAAAGCTTCCAACCAGAAAGTTGAAGCTGCAGCAACATCCGCTAAAGATATAGCAGGTCTAAGAAGATTACCTGAACATAAGTAAGCTTTTCTTAGAAAGGATTCAATTTTCCTATCTAAAGGATCCTTAAAGGAAGTACTATCTGCCGTAGGAATAGTAGTACGTTTAGCAAGAGTAGAGATAGCCCCATCAACCTTAGGGATTTTGTCCCAAAACTCTAATCTGTCAGATGGCACAGGATATAATTGCTTAAACAGTTTTGAAGGAGTAAATGAATTACCCAAATTATTCCATTCCCTGGAAATTACTTCAGAAATAGCATCAGGGACGGGAAAAACCTCCGGAATAACTACAGGAGATTTGAAAACCATATTCAAACGTTTAGATTTAGTATCAGGAGGACCAGATTCCTCTATTTCTAATGCAATTAAAACTTCTTTAAGCAAAGAACGAATAAATTCCATTTTAAATAAATATGAAGATTTATCAGTATCAACCTCTGAAACAGAATCCTCTGAACCAGAAGAATCATTATCAGAATCAGAATGATGATGTTCATTTAAAAATTCATCTGAAAAATTAGAAGTTTTAAAAGACCTTTTACGTTTACTAGAAGGAGGAATAACAGACATAGCCTTCTTAATAGATTTAGAAACAAAATCTCTTATGTTAACAGGAACACCCTGAATATTAGATGTTGATGGAACAGCAACAGGTAATGGAACATTACTAAAGGAAATATTATCTGCATTAAGAAGTTTGTCATGACATTCATTACAAACAACAGCCGGAGGAACAGATACCACAAGTTTACAACAAATACACTTAACTTTGGTAGATCCAGCATCAGGCAGCAATTTTCCAGAAGTATCTTCTGATTCAGGGTCAATCTGAGACATCTTGCAATATGTAATAGAAAAAACAACATATAAAGCAAAATTGATCAAATTCCTTAAAAGACAGTTTCAGGAATGGGAAAAAAATGCCAATGAACAAGCTTCTAGCAACCAGAAGCAATAAACAATGAGACTTAAATAATGTGGAGACAATAATGACGCCCATATTTTTTAGCGCCAAAAAAGACACATCCGGTAACGCCGACATCTTTGGCGCAAAAACGTCAAAAAAATGACGCAACTTCCGGCGACAAGTATGACGCCGGAAATAACAAAATTTTTGCGCCAAAAAAGTCAGCGCCAAGAATGACGCAATAAAATGAAGCATTTTCAGCCCCCACGAGCCTAACAGCCCACAGGGAAAAAAGTCAAATTTTAAGGTAAGAAAAAATTGATTATTCAAATGCATTATCCCAAATAATGAAACTGACTGTCTGAAATAAGGAATGTTGAACATCCTGAATCAAGGCAAATAAATGTTTAAACACATATATTTAGCACTTTATATAAAAGTGCCCAACCATAGCTTAGAGTGTCACAAAAATAAGACTTACTTACCCCAGGACACTCATCTACATGTAGTAGAAAGCCAAACCAGTACTGAAACGAGAATCAGTAGAGGTAATGGTATATATAAGAGTATATCGTCGATCTGAAAAGGGAGGTAAGAGATGAATCTCTACGACCGATAACAGAGAACCTATGAAATAGACCCCGTAGAAGGAGATCATTGAATTCAAATAGGCAATACTCTCTTCACATCCCTCTGACATTCACTGCACACTGAGAGGAAAACCAGGCTCCAGCCTACTGCGAAGCGCATATCAATGAAGAATCTAGCACAAACTTACTTCACCACCTCCATGGGAGGCAAAGTTTGTAAAACTGATTTGTGGGTGTGGTGAGGGGTGTATTTATAGGCATTTTGAGGTTTGGGAAACTTTGCCCCTCCTGGTAGGAATGTATATCCCATACGTCACTAGCTCATGGACTCTTGCTAATTACATGAAAGAAAAGGAGATTCACAAGAAAGAACAGATAATTCAAAAACTGTTCTAGCTGAAGAGATGTCTAAAAAGAACAATACTTTCCATGAAAGTAATTAATGTCCACATAAAGCATATGCTCAAACAGAAGAGTCTGTAAAGACTTCAGAACCAAAATAAGACTCCGAGGAGAAATTGGCTTAATGACAGGCTTGATACGAACCAAAGCCTGAACAAAACAATAAATATCAGAAAGATTTAGCAATTCTTACTGTGAAACAGCACAGAAAAAGCAGAGATTTGTCCTTTCAAGGAACATGCAGACAAAACCTTATGAAGAAATTATAAAATCCTAGGAATTCTAAAAGAATGCCAAGAGAATTCATAAGAAGAGCATCATGAGATGTAAATCTTCCAAACTCGATAATAAAACCTACTAGACACAGATTTACGAGCCTGCAACATAGTATTAACCACTGAGTCAGAGGAACTTCTATGACTAAGTACTAAACATTTTCATACCATCAAATTAATAATTTGAATTCCTGATGAAAAAAATGAATGTTAAGATATAAGGTCTGGCCTTAAAGGAAGTAACCAAGATTGGCAACTGGACATCCGAACAAGAACCATATACCAAAACCTGTGTGGCCATGCTGGAGCCACCAGCCACACCAAATATTGCTCTCTGAAGATTTAGAAAATCACTCTAAAAAGAAGAGCCAGAGATGAAAAAATATAGGCAGATTGATAATTCCAAGGAAGTGTTAATGCATACACTACTTCCGCCTGAGGATCCCCGGACCTGAATAGGACCCTGGGAAGTTCCTTGTTTAGATGAGATGCCATCAGATCTATTTCTGGAAACTCTCACATCTGAAAAATTGAAAAACATATCTGGGTAAAGAGACCATTCTCCCGGATGTAAAGCTTGATTAACAGAGATAAACCGCTTCCCAATTGTCTACACCTGGGAAAAAGACCACAGAATTAGATAGGAGCTGGATTTAGCCCAAGCAAATATCCGAGATACTTCTGTCACAGCCTAAAGACTGATAGTCCCACCCTGATGATTAACATAGGCCACAGTTGTGACATTGTCTGTCTGAAAAAACAATAAACGTCTCTTCTTCAAAAAGAAACCAAACTGAAGAACTCTGAGAATGCACAGAGTTCCAAAATATCAAATGGTAATCTCGCCTCCTGAGATTTCCAAACCCCTTGTGCTGACAGAGATCCTCAGACAGCCTCCCAACCTAAAAGACTCGCATCTGTAGAGATCATGGTCCAGGTTGAAAGAACCGAAGAGACCTGTAGAACTAAATGATGGTGATCTTAACCACTGAATCAAAGATAGTTAAACATTAGGATTCAAAGATATAAAAAGTGATATCCTAGAATCCCTGCACCATTATTCAGCATAAAAAACTGGAAAGTTTTCCTATGAAATGAGCAAAGGGAATCGAATCCAATGCTGCAGCCATGAAACCTTAAACTTCCATGCATATATAGCAACTTGAAGGAAAACAGAATTTATGTTTACCTGATAAATTACTTTCTCCAACGGTGTGTCCGGTCCACGGCGTCATCCTTACTTGTGGGATATTCTCTTCCCCAACAGGAAATGGCAAAGAGCCCAGCAAAGCTGGTCACATGATCCCTCCTAGGCTCCGCCTACCCCAGTCATTCGACCGACGTTAAGGAGGAATATTTGCATAGGAGAAACCATATGTTACCGTGGTGACTGTAGTTAAAGAAAATAAATTATCAGACCTGATTAAAAAAACCAGGGCGGGCCGTGGACCGGACACACCGTTGGAGAAAGTAATTTATCAGGTAAACATAAATTCTGTTTTCTCCAACATAGGTGTGTCCGGTCCACGGCGTCATCCTTACTTGTGGGAACCAATACCAAAGCTTTAGGACACGGATGAAGGGAGGGAGCAAATCAGGTCACCTAAATGGAAGGCACCACGGCTTGCAAAACCTTTCTCCCAAAAATAGCCTCAGAAGAAGCAAAAGTATCAAATTTGTAAAATTTAGAAAAAGTGTGCAGTGAAGACCAAGTCGCTGCCTTACATATCTGATCAACAGAAGCCTCGTTCTTGAAGGCCCATGTGGAAGCCACAGCCCTAGTGGAGTGAGCTGTGATTCTTTCAGGAGGCTGCCGTCCGGCAGTCTCATAAGCCAATCGGATAATGCTTTTAATCCAGAAGGAGAGAGAGGTAGAAGTTGCTTTTTGACCTCTCCCTTTACCAGAATAAACAACAAACAAAGACAAAGTTTGTCTGAAATCCTTAGTAGCTGCTAAGTAAAATTTGAGAGCACGAACTACATCCAAGTTGTGCAACAAACGTTCCTTCTTTGAAACTGGATTAGGACACAAAGAAGGCACAACTATCTCCTGGTTAATGTTTTTGTTAGAAACAACTTTTGGAAGAAAACCAGGTTTAGTACGCAAAACCACCTTATCTGCATGGAACACCAGATAAGGAGAAGAACACTGCAGAGCAGATAATTCTGAAACTCTTCTAGCAGAAGAAATTGCAACCAAAAACAAAACTTTCCAAGATAATAACTTAATATCAACGGAATGTAAGGGTTCAAACGGAACCCCCTGAAGAACTGAAAGAACTAGGTTGAGACTCCAAGGAGGAGTCAAAATTTTGTAAACAGGCTTGATTCTAACCAGAGCCTGAACAAAGGCTAGAACATCTGGCACAGCTGCCAGCTTTTTGTGAAGTAACACAGACAAGGCAGAAATCTGTCCCATCAAGGAACTTGCAGATAATCCTTTTTCCGATCCTTCTCGAAGGAAGGATAGACTCTTAGGAATCTTAACCTTGTCCCAAGGGAATCCTGCAGATTCACACCAACAGATATACCAAATTATGTGGTAATTTTTCTGGTTACAGGCTTTCAGGCCTGAACAAGAGTATTAATAACAGAATCTGAGAATCAAGCGTTCAATCTCCAAGCAGTCAGCTGGAGTGGGTCGAACGGACCTAGAACAAGAAGGTCTCTCAAAGGTAGCTTCCATGGTGGAGCCGATGACATATTCACCAGATCTGCATACCAAGTCCTGCGTGGCCACGCAGGAGCTATCAAAATCACCGACGCCCTCTCCTGATTGATCCTGGCTACCAGCCTGGGGATGAGAGGAAACGGCAGGAACACATAAGCTAGTTTGAAGGTCCAAGGTGCTACTAGTGCATCCACTAGAGCCGCCTTGGGATCCCTGGATCTGTACCCGTAGTAAGGAACTCTGAAGTTCTGACGAGAGGCCATCAGATCCATGTCTGGAATGCCCCACGGTTGAGTGACTTGGGCAAAGATTTCCGGATGGAGTTCCCACTCCCCCGGATGCAATGTCTGACGACTCAGAAAATCCGCTTCCCAATTTTCCACTCCTGGGATGTGGATAGCAGACAGGTGGCAGGAGTGAGACTCCGCCCATAGAATGATTTTGGTCACTTCTTCCATCGCTAGGGAACTCCTTGTTCCCCCCTGATGGTTGATGTATGAACTTGGCCCTCGCTAGCTGAGGCCAAGCTTTGAGAGCATTGAATATCGCTCTCAGTTCCAGAATATTTATCGGTAGAAGAGATTCTACCCGAGACCAAAGACCCTGAGCTTTCAGGGATCCCCAGACCGCGCCCCAGCCCATCAGACTGGCGTCGGTCGTGACAATGACCCACTCTGGTCTGCGGAAGGTCATCCCTTGTGACAGGTTGTCCAGGGACAGCCACCAACGGAATGAGTCTCTGGTCCTCTGATTTACTTGTATCTTCGGAGACAAGTCTGAATAGTCCCCATTCCACTGACTGAGCATGAACAGTTGTAATGGTCTTAGATGAATGCGCACAAAAGGAACTATGTCCATTGCCGCTACCATCAAACCTATCACTTCCATGCACTGCGCTATGGAAGGAAGAGGAACGGAATGAAGTATCCGACAAGAGTCTAGAAGTTTTGTTTTTCTGGCTTCTGTCAGAAAAATCCTCATTTCTAAGGAGTCTATTATAGTTCCCAAGAAGGGAACCCTCGTTGACGGAGATAGAGAACTCTTTTCCACGTTCCCTTTCCATCCGTGAGATCTGAGAAAGGCCAGGACAATGTCCGTGTGAGCCTTTACTTGAGGAAGGGACGACGCTCGAATCAGAATGTCGTCCAAGTAAGGTACTACAGCAATGCCCCTTGGTCTTAGCACCGCCAGAAGGGACCCTAGTACCTATGAGAAAATCCTAGGAGCAGTGGCTAATCCGAAAGAAAATGCCACGAACTGGAAATGCTTGTCCAGGAATGCAAACCTTAGGAACCGATGATGTTCCTTGTGGATAGGAATATGTAGATACGCATCCTTGAAATCCACCTTGGTCATGAATTGACCTTCCTGGATGGAAGGAAGAAGTGTTCGAATGGTTTCCATCTTGAACGATGGAACCTTGAGAAACTTGTTCAAGATCTTGAGATCTAAGATTGGTCTGAACGTTCCCTCTTTTTTGGGAACTATGAACAGATTGGAGTAGAACCCCATCCCTTGTTCTCCTAATGGAACAGGATGAATCACTCCCATTTTTAGCAGGTCTTCTACCCAATGTAAGAATGCCTGTCTTCTTATGTGGTCTGAAGACAACTGAGACCTGTGGAACCTCCCCCTTGGAGGAAGCCCCTTGAACTCCAGAGAATAACCTTGGGAGACTATTTCTAGCGCCCAAGGATCCAGAACATCTCTTTCCCAAGCCTGAGCGAAGAGAGAGAGTCTGCCCCCCACCAGATCCGGTCCCGGATCGGGGGCCCGCATTTCATGCTGTCTTGGTAGCAGTGGCAGGTTTCCTGGCCTGCTTTCCTTTGCTCCAGCCTTGCATAGGTCTCCAGGCTGGATTGGCTTGAGAAGTATTACCTTCCTGCTTAGAGGACGTAGCCCTTGGGGCTGATCCGTTTCTGCGAAAGGGACGAAACTTAGGTTTATTTTTGGTCTTGAAAAGACCTATCCTGAGGAAGGGCGTGGCCCTTGCCCCCAGTGATATCAGAGATAATCTCTTTCAAGTCAGGGCCAAAGAGTGTTTTCCCCTTGAAAGGAATGTCAAGCAATTTGTTCTTGGAAGACGCATCCGCTGCCCAAGATTTTAACCAAAGCGCTCTGCGCCACAATAGCAAACCCAGAATTTTTTCGCCGCTAACCTAGCCAATTGCAAGGTGGCGTCTAGGGTGAAAGAATTAGCCAATTTAAGAGCACGAATTCTGTCCATAATCTCCTCATAAGAAGAAGAATTACTAATAATCGCCTTTCCTAGCTCATCAAACTAGAAACACGCGGCTGCAGTGACAGGGACAATGCATGCAATTGGTTGTAGAAGGGAACCTTGCTGAACAAACATCTTTAGCAGACCTTCTAATTTTTTATCCATAGGATCTTGGAAAGCACAACTATCTTCTATGGGTATAGTGGCGCGCTTGTGTAGAGTAGAAACCGCCCCCTCGACCTTGGGGACTGTCTGCCATCAGTCCTTTCTGGGGTCGACTATAGGAAAACAATTTTATAAATATGGGGGGAGGTACTAAAGGTATACCGGGCCTGTCCCATTCTTTACTAACAATGTACGCCACCCGCTTGGATATAGGAAAAGCTTCGGGGGGCCCCGGGGCCTCTAAGAACTTTTCCATTTTACATAGTGGTTCTGGAATGACCAGATAATCACAATCATCCAAATTGGATAACACCTCCTTAAGCAGAGCGCGGAGATGTTCCAACTTAAATTTAAAAGTAATCACATCAGGTTCAGCTTGTTGAGAAATGTTTCCTGAATCTGAAATTTCTCCCTCAGACAAAACCTCCCTGGCCCCCTCAGACTGGTGTAGGGGCCCTTCGGAAACCATATCATCAGCGCTCTCATGCTCTACAGAATTTTCTAAAACAGAGCAGTCGCGCTTTCGCTGATAAGTGGGCATATTGGCTAAAATGTTTTTGATAGAATTATCCATTACAGCCGTTAAATGTTGCATAGTAAGGAGTATTGGCGCACTAGATGTACTAGGGGCCTCCTGTATGGGCAAGACTGGTGTAGACGAAGGAGGGGATGATGCAGTACCATGCTTACTCCCCTCACTTGAGGAATCATCTTGGGCATCATTTTTACTAAAAAATTTTATGACATAAAAAACATATAGTTAAATGAGAAGGAACCTTGGTTTCCCCACAGTCAGAACACAATCTATCTGGTAGTTCAGACATGTTAAACAGGCATAAACTTGATAACAAAGCACAAAAAACGTTTTAAAATAAAACCGTTACTGTCACTTTAAATTTTAAACTAAACACACTTTATTATTGCAATTGCGAAAAAGTATGAAGGAATTGTTCAAAATTCACCAAAATTTCACCACAGTGTCTTAAAGCCTTAAAAGTATTGCACACCAAATTTGGAAGCTTTAACCCTTAAAATAACGGAACCGGAGCCGTTTTTATATTTAACCCCTTTACAGTCCCTGGAATCTGCTTTGCTGAGACCCAACCAAGCCCAAAGGGGAATACGATACCAAATGATGCCTTCAGAAAGACTTTTCTATGTATCAGAGCTCCACACACATGCAGCTGCATGCCATGCTGTCCTCAAAAACAAGTGCGCCATACCGGCGCGAAAATGAGGCTCTGACTATGATTAGGGAAAGCCCCTAAAGAATAAGGTGTCTAAAACAGTGCCTGCCGATATAATCATATCAAAGTACCCAGAATAAATGATTCCTCAAGGCTAAATATGTGTTAATAATGAATCGATTTAGCCCAGAAAAAGTCTACAGTCTTAATAAGCCCTTGTGAAGCCCTTATTTACTATCTTAATAAACATGGCTTACCGGATCCCATAGGGAAAATGACAGCTTCCAGCATTACATCGTCTTGTTAGAATGTGTCATACCTCAAGCAGTAAGAGACTGCACACTGTTCCCCCAACTGAAGTTAATTGCTCTCAACAGTCCTGTGTGGAACAGCCATGGATTTTAGTTACGGTGCTAAAATCATTTTCCTCATACAAACAGAAATCTTCATCTCTTTTCTGTTTCTGAGTAAATAGTACATACCAGCACTATTTTAAAATAACAAACTCTTGATTGAATAATAAAAACTACAGTTAAACACTAAAAAACTCTAAGCCATCTCCGTGGAGATGTTGCCTGTACAACGGCAAAGAGAATGACTGGGGTAGGCGGAGCCTAGGAGGGATCATGTGACCAGCTTTGCTGGGCTCTTTGCCATTTCCTGTTGGGGAAGAGAATATCCCACAAGTAAGGATGACGCCGTGGACCGGACACACCTATGTTGGAGAAATAGAGACTGAAGGTTCCGACAAACGGAACCCAATAAACTTGTCACTTGTCTGTTAGAGACAAAAACATTGACACAATCTATCTGGAAACCTAAAAAAAGGTGACCCTTGTGTGAGGAATCAAGGAGCTTTTGATAAAAAGATCCTCTAACCATGTCTTGAAGAAACAACAAAGTTGAATCGTATGAGATTCCGCAGAACAAAAAGACTGAGCCAGTACCACAATACCGTCCAAATAATGAACACTGAGAACCTTGAAAAGATTCTTAGAGCTGTTGCTAGACCAGAAGGAAAAGCAACAAATTAGTAATGCTTGACAAAAAAAAAAGAGAATCTCAGAAAATAAAAATAATCTGAATGAAAACAGAAAATGAAGATATGCATCTATTGTATTTATTGTAAACAAATAATGCCATCACTGACCAAAAAGGCAGAATAGACCATATAAACACCATTCTAAAAGATGGTACACTTATATGACAGTTCAAAAAAGATTTTCTATCTTTGGAACAATGAATAGTCTTGAATAAAACCCCAAAACCCAGTTCCTAAAATGAAACTGGAATAAATACCCCAGAAAACTCCAGGTCTGAGCAGCGCTTGGGCCCCAACGGGTGACCAGCCGCACTTCACCAGTACCCAAAACATATAGGTCTGAAACACATTTCAGGAAAGTGTTACTCTTACTGGAATAGCTGGAATATGATAGAGAAAAAAGACTTCTCACAGATGGTTTTACTTGTAAACCTATTCTGTACCCAAAGTCTAAGAAGTTTGGACCGAATAGAACCAAACAAATTTCAAAAAAGTCTTAACCTGCCCCTTACCAAATGCAAACTTGGGGAGCTGACTTTGAACTTTTAAAAGGCTTAATTGAATGAAGAAAAAAACTTCCAATTATAAACATGTTACTTGGGGAAGAATTCAGGATTCCATTCCTTAGTAAGAACAGAGAACTAATATAAGCTTTAAGTTTTAGTCTTAGAACTCAATCTTGAAGCCCAGAGTAACAGTTAAAGGGACATTATACACTCATTTTTTCTTTGCATAAATGTTTTGTAGATAATCTATTTATATAGCCCATAAAGTTTTTTTTTAAATTAATGTATAGTTTTGCTTATTTTTAAATAACATTGCTCTGATTTTCAGATTCCTAACCAAGCCCCAAAGTTTTATGTGAATACGCTCGACTACCTACTCCAGCTTGCTCCTGTTTGTGTAAAGGGTCTTTTCATATGCAAAAGAAGGGGGAGGGGGGGAGTGTCTTATTTGCCACTTGCAGTGGGCTTTCCAGCTACCTTTTCAACAGAGGTAAACTGACAGCTTCTAAGTAAGTTTTTAAACGGTTTTATACTGAATTTTTATATCAGTATCTGTGCATATTATTCTTTATAGTAGTGTCTATTACATGCAGTTATATGAAAATGAGTGTATACTGTCCCTTTAAAGAATTGAATCCAATTATGATCAAATAATAGATTATCTTGGAAAAAAAGAAATATGGATTTTAGAAATCAAATTAGCATTCCAAGATTGAAATCACAAAGTTCTTCTAGCTAAAATAGCTAAAGACATAGATTAAACCTCATTTGCGAAAATATTTGATAAAATGACAACACAAATGAAATTATTAGCATGTTAATCAAGTTAAAGGACCAGTCAACACACTGGACTTGCACAATCAACAAATGCAAGATAACAAGACAATGCAATAGCACTTAGTCTGAACTTCAAATGAGTAGCAGATTTTGTCCTTTTAACAATGCTAAACAAATCATAATCCGATACTTGATCTTAAAGTATCCAACCAGAAAGATGAAGCAATTGCAACATCAGCCAAATAAATTACAGGTCTAAGAAAAAATACCTGAAAATAATTTTCCTTAAATAAGATACGACCATCTGAAGGAAAAAAAATAAATACCATTTGCTATAAGAATAATAGTATATTTAGCAGGAGTAGAGATAGCCCCATTAACTTGGGAATCTTTCCTCAAAACTGAAAACTAACTGCCGGCAAAGAATACAATTTAAAAACCTTAAAGAAGGACTAAAAGAAAATTCTCAGCCTATTCCATTCCCTAGTATCAGGAACTGGAAAAAAACCTCTGAAGAAACCACAGAAGATAAATAAGCAGAATTTAAATGTTAGCTAGTCTTTAAAATCAAAAGAACTAGTTACTTCAATATCCAAAATAATCAACACCTATTGAACAAAGAACAAATGTACTCTATTAAAAAATAAAAAAGTAGATTTGTTAGTGTCAATATCTGATGAAGAAAAATTCTGAATGAGAAAAAACACCATCAGAGAAGGATAATTCATTATGTTGTTGGTCATTTGAAACTTCATCAACTAAAAAAGAAGTTTGAAAAAGACCTAAAAATTTTATTAGAAGGCGGGATGTCAGACAAAGCCTTAAAAATAGAATCAGAAAAATATTCTTATAAATTTCTAAGTATATCTTGTACATAAGATATAAAAAGAATAGCAATATATAAAGCATAAATACTAATGGATTCTGCATGTAAAAGTTTATCATGATAACTTATTACAAACCATAGCTAAAGATAAACATTCATAACATTAAAATAAATGAACTTAGCTTTGGTAGGACTGATATCAGTCAACAGGAATCCCTCAGCATTTCTTGATCCAGGAACAGTGTATGAAATATCTTGCAATATGTAATAGAAAAAAACAACATATAAAGCAAAATTATCAAATTCCTTAAATGACAGTTTCAGGAATGGGAAAAAATGCAAAATAAACAAGCCTCTAGCAACCAGAAGCAACAAAAAAGTGAGACTTAAATAATGTGAGAAAAAGTGGAACAAGTATGACGCCCACATTTTTGGCGCCAAGTATGACGCCCACATTATTGGCGCCAAGTACAACTCCCACGTTTTTTGGCGCAAAAAAACGTCTAAACACACATGCATCAAAAAAATGACAGAACAAACTTCCGGCGTCAACTACAGCGCCGGAAATGACAAAATTTTGCGCCCAAAAAGTTTGCGCCAAAAATGACACAATAAATTGAATCATTTTCTGCCCCCGCGAGCCTAACAACCCGCAGGGAAAAAAAATCAATTGAAAATTTTTAAGGTAAGAAAAAAATATTTATTCATATGCATTATCCCAAATAATGAAACTGACAGTCTGAATGAAGGAATACTGATTATCCTGAATCATGGCAAATATAAGTTTAAACACATATATTTAGAACTTTACATATAAAGTGCCCAACTATAGCTTTGAGTGTCATAAATAGAAATAAGACTTACTTACCCCAAGACACTCATCTACATAAAGTAGATAGCCAAACCAGAACTGAAACGAGAATCAGTAGAGGTAATGGTATATAAGAGTATATCGTCGATCTGAAAAGGGTGGTAGGAGAAGAAATCTCTACGACCGATAACAGAGAACCTATGAAATAGATCCCCTAGAGGAAGATCATTGTATTCAAATAGGCAATACTCTCTTCACATCCCTCTGACATTCACTGCACTCTGAGAGGAAAACCGGGCTTCAGCCTGCTGCGAAGCGCATATCAACATAGAATCTAGCACAAACTTACTTCACCACCTCCATGGGAGGCAAAGTTTGTAAAACTAAATTGTGGGTATGGTGAGGGGTGTATTTATAGGCATTTTAAGGTTTGGAAAACTTTGCCCCTCCTGGTAGGAATGTATATCCCATACGTCACTAGCTCATGGACTCTTGCTAATTACATGAAAGAAATCCTTATAAACTTGTTTAGAATTTTCAGATCCAAAAATGGTCTGAAAGTGCCTTCTTTCTTTGGAAAAATAAAGAGATTTGAATAAAATCTCATCCCCTATTCCTGCAAATAAACTGGAACAATTACTGGAACAATTACTCCCATATCTGAGACAGATTGAACAAAAATCTTAAGCTTTTACAGGACATTGGACAGAAAAAAAAAACCTTCCTCTGGGAGGCCTTGTTCTGAAACTAATTTGATACCCCTGAAAAATAATATTCTGAACCCAGGGATCTGGAACAGACTAAACCAAAGCCTCCTGAAAGAAGTTTAATCTAACCCTACCAGGACTAATGGGTCGGGGGCCGCACCTCCATGTGGTTTTGGAGGCGGCAACAGACTTCTTACTCTGTTTGGACTTATTCCAATTAGCGTTAGGTCTCCAGACTGAACTAGAGGAACCTTGCTTTTGAACAGAGATGTCAGTTTTAGGATGTTTATTTTGACGAAAGAAACAAACAATTAGGAGCTTTTGATTTTTCTTTAGACTTCCTGTCTTGAGGAAGAAAAGTTCCTTTACCCCCAGTAATAGTAGAAATAATTGAATCTAATTTAGACCCAAATAACTTATTTCCTTGAAAGGAAAGAAACAATCTCGATTTTGCCACCATATCAGCATTCCAGGATTTAAACCACAGGGCCCTCCTGGTAAGAATAGCTAAAGGAATGCGATAATATAAACCAGTATGTAGAAAGCCCCTTCTAAGGAAGGATTCTAACTTCCAATCTAAGGGGTCCTTAAAAGAAGTATGGTCCTGACTACATCCGAATTGTGTAGTAGCCATTCCAAAGAGTTATAAGGATCTGGGCACAGTGAAGAACAACATCTTCCTGATTAATATTTTCCGTAGACACTACCTTCAAAAGAAAATCATATGACTGCTTTATCTTGATGAAAAACCAAGAAGGGGTGATCAGAAAGCAGAGCTGATAATTCTGAAACTCTTCTAGAGGAAGAAATGGCTAGAAGAAAGAGAACCTTCCATGACAATAACTTTATGTACTTTATGAGTATGCATAGGTTAAAAGGTAAATCTTCTGCATGACAGGCGGAATATGAGAAGCCTGTTTTTGAGAACTTGGCATTCAATCTCCATGCCGTCAAATTCAGAGATTTGAGATCCAAATGAAACAAGAGTAGTTGAGAAAGCACATCTTTCCTGTTTGATTCTGGCAATGACTCTTGTTAGAAGAATAAAATAGGCCAGCTGTAAGTTCCAAGGACAGGCTAGAGCATCAATCATGTGAGCTCTTGGATCTCTTGACCTGGAGCAATAAACCAGAAGTTTGTGGTTCAATTTGGACGCCAATAGATCTAATTCTGATAGATTTAATTCTGAAAGACTCCACCTCAGAACTAATTGATTGAACACATCCTGATGAAGAGACCATTCTTCTGGATGGACAGACTGATGACTTAGGTAATTTTCTTCCCAATTGTTCACTCATGGGATGTAAATGGTTGAAAGGATGGAGTGTTTTCCTTTGCCCAAGACAGAATGTGAGATACCTTTGAGACCCTCTCTGATGATTGATGTAAGCCATGGCAGTGACGTCTGACTGGAACCAAATTAATTTTTTCTGTTTAAAAAGGGGTTAAGACTGAATGGCCCGAAGAATTGCACAAAGTTCTAGGATGTTGATAGGTAACCTTGCCTCCTGAGGAAACCATACTCCTTGCGACTTCTGGGACTACAAAACAGAGCTCCAACCCAATCAGACTTGCATCCATAAGAGAGAGAGTTTGATTGAAGAACTGAGCTCTAACTGCTGTTCCAGTTGGAAACAACCCTTTGACCACGGTTGAAGCATGGACTATTGGAGAGGACGAAGATGAAAGCAAGCAAAAGGTACTGCATCTGACGCTGCCACTATAAGACCAACTACTTCCATATATTGCGCTACAGAGGAAGAATAAGTCATCTGTAGGGAATGACAGGCAGTCTCTGATATTTGGTTCTGAGAGAATCTGTGAGAATCAAGCGCATTTGAAGAAAGGTTTTTTTTATCACTCCCAGAAAAACTACCCTTGTGACTGATGAGGAACTTTTGGGGACATTTATTTTCCATCCATGTTCCTGAAGAAAAACATAATTTATACTTACCTTATAAATTAATTTATTTTATGGTGGCGAGAGTACATGATCCATTACTCATGGAAATTACATTCCTACCACTAGGAGGAGGCAAAGTCCTATAACCCCCCCCCCCCCCCCCCCAAATACCTTAGTCTAACATATAGCCAAGTAATGAGGTTAAAAAGGAATAAGAGCCAAAAATGAGCAGGAAAAAAAGATGTGCTAAAAACAAATCAAACCCAAGAAAAGGGTGGGGGGCTTGTGGACTCTCGTCACCACAAAATAAATAAATGTATCAGGTAAGTATAAATTATGTTTTCTTTCATATAGGTGGTAAGAGTCTACAATCCACCTCATGGAAACTAAATACCCAAGCTGCGGAAGTCCACAAGTAACCATAAAGGGAGGGATTAAAAAAAAAAACTTTTTCACACAACCCAAAAGAAGAAACTCTAACAATAAACTCAAAAAACAGGCATAATCAGTAAACTGAAACAACTGCCCTAAGGACCTTGCTACCAAAGGCTGCTTAAGAAGAATCAAAAATGGTAAATTTGAGCAAAGGTATGCAAAGAAGACCAAGTGGCTGCCTTGCAAATTTGATCAACTAAAGCCTCATTCTTGAAAACTCTAGAAGTGGCAACTGACCTAGTAAAATGAGCCATAACCCGCTGTGGTGGAGGCTGACCCACTTCCAAATAAGCCTTGTGAATCAAAAGTTTCAATAAAACATAAATTATGCTTACCTGATAATTTAATTTTCTTCCATGGGAAAGAGTCCACAGCCGCATTCGTTACTTTTGGGAAATAAGAACCTGGCCACCAGGAGGAGGCAAAGACACCCCAGCCAAAAGCTTAAATACTCTTCCCACTTCCCTCATCCCCCAGTCATTCTGCCGAGGAATAAAGAACAGTAGAAGAAATATCAGGGTGAAAAAGTGCCAGAAGAACACAACTAAGATGCCCCACATAAAAAAAAAATGGGCGGGGGGCAGTGGTCCCACAGAAGAAAATGAAATAATCAGGTAAGCATAATTTATGTTTTCTTCCTAACGGGAAAGAGTCCACAGCCGCATTCATTACTTTTCGGAAAACCATACCCAAGCTAAAGAGGACACAATGCAAAAACGGGAGGGTACAATAGGAAGCCCATTCTGAGAGCACCAAGCCTGAAACCACTACCCAAAAAAAAAAACTGCTTCGTCCGAAGCCGAGAAAACTTTAAAAAGGAAAGGCCCCAAGGACACTGACCAGCAGATAGTCCAGAAACCTAGCTAGAGACCGCAAAAATTGGACTCAACTGAGCCAACAGTCCTCCAGGAAACACCGTCGCCCAACAGTCGGTCCCTCACCGCTCACCCCTCACTAAAGAGGGGAACAGCAGCTTAAACTCACCAAGGGATAAGGCAAGGAAGAACCAAGGGGAAACCGAAAGGTCACCACAAAATCCATAAAAGGAAAACCTCCAATAATGAGCCCAGCTCACAAAGATCCAAATGGATCCTGATAGACAAGGGGAGGCTACGCCCAGACCAAGCAGAAACCAGAGGTTTAGGACCGGGCATCTAAGCAGAGACACCCTTCTCTTAACATTGTGCAAAGCACCGAAAGACAACTGAAGACTGAGTCCTCACATCGTCAGGACTAAGAATACTAAAGTATTCAGACAAAAAAGAATATGTAACAGACCCTGAGTCAAGAACACGCAGCCATCATCAGGACGGCACAGAAGAATACTTGCTGAGAAGTAAAAAGCGGCCAGCAAGAGAACAGATTGCAAAAGAAAACTCCCAGACAGAGGGCACACTCTAGGCAATCTAAGCCGCCAGATCTACACACAGGGCTCCAAAAGGGGAAGCACATAACCTCAACGAGGCCCACTGCACCCCCAAGAGAGAAAGGTTACACCCAGAACCCGAAGGTGTATGGTAACCCTGGACCTTCTGCTTGCAAGCCCAGGGAGCTAGCTACTATGTCAACCTGACTCCTTAGAAACAGACGACAAGGCCGTAGACCCAAAGGACACTAACAAAAGGCCCACAATAGTCTCGACACGGAGCCAGCAAGACTCCTGTCTCTGAAAGGTTAACTCTCAGTTCCAACCTCCTGAATTCAAGAGTATCCCTAGAAAAAGGACCACACCTCCATAAGAAAGAGAATAAGTCCACCATCCTAATGAAAGGGATGGGGCCAAAAAGGCAGAGCACCTGCCCACAAGACATAAAGCCACAGGCTAAAGGAGAGATCAATCTCCAACGCAGATGAACTTGGAAGTAATCCCCCTAAGGAAATTAGTTTGCTAACACACATCCAATGTGCAATAGCTGCAGCAGAGACACTGCAACCCCATACACCTGCAGAGCAGTGAATCCATAAGGTTACCACAGCAAGCTGATTAAGGGAAACCGACCATAAAGGCGTAAGTCCAGCCCAATGAGCATCAGCACACAGACAACCTGGCCAATTAATCCAAGTAAAAGGACATAGCCCAAGTTTCCAGGAACTGGGGAACCCCGAACAAGCCCTAGAGCCAAAAAACTCCACAAAGGAAACCACTGAGCGAAGCCTCAGCAACCGGAAGCACCAGGGAGAAAACAGATCTGAGTCCCCAATTGTTTAAACAAACAATATCTGAGAACTTAACACCCCGTCTGATATAAAAAAAAAACAGACCACAGAGAGATATCCATGCAATATCTAGATCAACCCAAATAACGAGATAACCCGCAAGTCCCGAATCCAAGGAAGAGACCACCCCCTGCCAAAGTCCAATTGCTCCAAAGGAGCTAAGGCATTAAGTCGTACAATAACACTAGAGCCCAAAAGGTCGCATAAAAAACAGCAAGACACAGTCAATGTGCAATAGCTGCAGCTGGTCACATTCTGCAACCCACCCGCTGCAAGGCAGCTGAACTACCCAATAAACTACTAGCTGCTGAGAACTAAGTCCAGAAGGACAATTCCAAGGGCCTCAAAAGAAAAAAGGCCAAACTGCCCAACTCGGTGGCAAGAGGGTGCAAGCCCACCAACTCTCCACTATATGGGAAGGAGCACTAGGGTCTGACAACCCCAGACACAAGAGAGAGACGCAGCAGAACTTCACTGACCCAGTCATCCAAATTGAAGGCTAAAAGGACTGAGACAATCCTTTCTGCCTCACGGACCCACTGGTCCACTAGAATGCTTAGTTGAACACAGAGGATAACATCAGCACTCGGTACCTCTACCAGACCATCCAAGCAAAGTGGTGCCACGTGTTCTAACAGCTACCAGACAGAACTGAACCCAAACAGGACCAGCCTGCAATCCGGGTCCTAACCGCCAAGCCGCATAAATCCTCCCTCAGAGGGGAAGAAGGAAAACAGACAGGACATCCTATCGGATGAAAATAAAATACAAGGCAACCTGTAGGTTAACCCAAAAGAAACAGGCCTACCGCAGGACCAGCCAAACGGAGCCCTGATCTTCCACAAAAAAAATGGAAAAAGATCTAAATACATGGACAATCAGAAGATTACATCATCCCCACATGTCTAATGAGGTGCGCAATTCGAAGAGCAGACTGAGTATTATTGTATCCGATTAGGATAAAGTCGTTCAATAACTGAAAAAACATGTCTGAGTAACACGTGAAGGCGCGCAATTCTGTAACGGAAAGCGCAACACTCAGGGACAGTCGGACCCGCAGGGAACTGTACAGTCCGAGGTGGAATACCCGGGACAACAGGGGAAGGGAAGGGAAGGCACCACCCTCTCCTCAAATTCAATTCAATTTAGGAAATAAAGGTTGATCAGGCAATATGACCCCTGGAACCCCTGAATTCGCCAAAAACTTCCTTTAGAAGAAGCGCAAATTCCTAAAACTAAAGTCTGGTCCCTCCGCAGCTGGAGGTTAAGAGGCAGCAGACTCCGACCCAGAAAGTTCATACTCTGAAGTCTCAGAAAGAACTTCATCCTCTGATAACCCTATCCGTTAAAACCATGTAAAAACCAATGTATTTGATGTACTCTGGGAAGGAGTGCAATATGTAACCCTTCACTTGCGCTTAGCATTAAAGCATTAAAGCCGCAGACACCGCTGTTTGAACTGCGCAGTAACGTCTGGAGAAAAACAAAAAAGGCCCCCTCCAGATGGAGGATTTGCAATGCTACGGGAAAACTGCATGTGTATAGAGATAACAATGTGGGGTATGCACCTCACTGGACGACAATTCCTCAGAGGTGGACGGCTCCATGGTATCAAACATGTTTGATATTATCACATTATCAAGGCATATGGAACATAATTGAGAGGGGGAACTAGGGCCTCCTCACTATATAAACAGAAATTACTCTTTAGGAATAGAGGGAGTGCCCTCTAAAGTAACAGAATTCTCCATCGCTAGTGCAATAACCGGAGAACTAGAGAAATAAAACATCTTCTTTTATTAAAAAAACAGGACCCTTATACCCCAATGGCTGGGGCACTCACCACCTCCTATGACCCAGAGAGTCCGGTCAGGAAAGAGGGAATGAATCACATAGTGCACAATGCAGGACTGTCCCTGCTATGAGAGAAAGCGCGCCAAGCTGCATAGCTCTCAAAGTGAAAGTGAAACCTGTATATTCCATAACAGCCTATGAGCCTAACATCTCACACATAAAGTAGCATAAAATCAAATAAACATATAAGATTATTATTCCCCCCTGTTCAATAATCCCCATAAGGAGAAATTAACCTTTGATTCTATAAAGATAAGAGGTGCCATACCCTGTCTTCTGTGTTAACATTATATAAAAAAATGAAAAGATCTTACCAAAATCTACGCCGTGGAACAGGAACACGGCCCTTCACGTGTGACAGGTTAGTAGCTTCGCTGCTGACATGGACTTGAGTATAAAAAGCAGACAGCTAAACTCATCAACGCCGATTGCTAAAGGAGCTGTTAATATGAGTCGGGATGGTGTCGCAAATGGAAGCTCCCCCTGCATCTCCGGACTCTAACGTTCACCCAGGCCCTCAAGTTGAGAAGCTTAATGGGCTACTTAAACTCCTGTCCCATTGCGAAGAGTAGAACCCTCCATAAGAGACAAAACAAATTCTGACACTTCTCTGCCAACCTCCTGGGACGAAAGGCAGAGAATGACTGGGGGATGAGGGAAGTGGGAGGAGTATTTAAGTCTTTGGCTGGGGTGTCTTTGCCTCCTCCTGATGGCCAGGTTCTTATTTCCAAAGAGTAATGAATGCGGCTGTGGACTCTTTCCCATTAGGAAGAAAAGAGGCTAAAGAAATAGCGTAGGCCTTCTGACCTTTCCTAAAAATTCACTGAACTTTCACTGAACGCATTCTTAGGACCTGGACACAGAGAGGGACTAAATCTCCCTACTAATATTGTGTGAGGAAACAACAAAAAAAGTAATCTGCAAAACAGCCTTATTCTGGAAGAATATCAGGTAAGGAGACTCACAAGAGAGCAGACAATACAAAACCTCTTTTAGCAGAAGAGAAGCATAAGACACTTTCCAAGAAAACAGTCTAATGTCTAATACATTATACATTAGAAGAGCCTGCAAAATCCTTTAACACTAGGTTAAAACTCCTAGAAGGAGAAATAGGCTTAATAACAGGTTTCATTCGAACCAGGAAGACTAGCAACCTACCGAGAAATAAAAGGAAAGAGCAGATATCTGTTCTGTCAGGTAATTAGCAGATAAATAGCTAAACCATCCTGTAAAGACTGAACAATTTGAGGGATTCTATAAGAATGTCAAAAAAAATAATGATCTATACATCAATGTAAGTTTTCCAAACTCTGTGATAAATTTTCCTAGAGACAAGTTTTCTGAGAAACCTTTGTCTCTGAACTAGTTCAATTTCCATGCCATGAAGCATTAGAGACTAAAGATTCGGACTGGAAAAAAAGGACCTAGAGGCAAAAAATTTGACCGCAGAGGTAGAGGTCAAGGCAAATAACTGTACATTTGAACCAGATCTTAATGCCAAATCCTGTAACACGACGATAGGGCAATCAGGATTACAAATTACTTTTCTAGTGTCATCTTAAAAATCACTCTGAAAAAAAAGAACCAGAGGAGAAAACAGATAAGCAGGTTGAAATGACCAAGGAACTACTAGAGCATCCACTACCTCTGCTTAAGGATCCCTGGACTTTGCAAAGAGAAAAATTCATGGACACTGAATTAGTTTGAAGAAACAATAGTTTTGTGTGAACTTCTATTTAACCCCTTAAGGACAAGGCCATTTTTCAATTTCTTTCCCTTAAGGACCAGGGCTATTTCTACATTTCTGTGGTGTTTGTGTTTAGCTGTAATTTTCCTCTTACTCATTTACTGTAACCACACATATTATATACCGTTTTTCTCGCCATTAAATGGACTTTCTAAAGATACCATTATTTTCATCATATCTTATAATTTACTATAAAAAAATTATAAAATATGAGGAAAATATGGAAAAAAAACACACTTTTTCTAACTTTGACCCTTAAAATCTGTTACACATCTACAACCACCAATAAACACCCATGCTAAATAGTTTCTAAATTTTGTCCTGAGTTTAGAAATACCCAATGTTTACATGTTCTTTGCTTTTTTTGCAAGTTATAGGGCAATAAGTACAAGTAGCACTTTGCTATTTCCAAACCACTTTTTTTCAAAATTAGCGCTAGTTACATTGGGACACTGATATCTTTCGGGAATCCCTGAATATCCCTTGACATGTGTATATATATATATATATATATATTTTAGAAGACATCCCAAAGTATTGATCTAGGCCCATTTTGGTATATTTCATGCCACCATTTCCCCGCTAAATGAGATCAAATAAAAAAAATTGTTCACTTTTTCACAAATTTTTTCACAAACTTTAGGTTTCTCACTGAAATTATTTGCAAATAACTTGTGCAATTATGGCATAAATGGTTGTAAACGCTTCTCTGGGATCCCCTTTGTTATGAAATAGCAGACATATATGGCGTTGCTTTTTGGTAATTAGAAGGCCGCTAAATACCGCTGCGCATCACACGTGAATTATGTCTAGCAGTGAAGGGGTTAATTAGGTAGCTTGTAGGGAGCTTGCAGGGTTAATTTTAGCTTTAATTTAGAGATCAGCCTCCCACCTGACACATCACACCCCCTGATTCCTCCCAAACCGCTCTCTTCCCTCCCCCACCCCACAATTGTCCCCACCATCTTAAAGGGACATTAAACCCAAATTTTCTCTTTCATGATTCAGATAGAGAATACAATTTTAAACAACTTTCTAATATACTTCTGTTATCTAATTTGCTTCATTCTCTTGATATTCCTTCCTGAAAAGCATATCTAGATAGGCTCAGTAGATTCTGATTGGTGGCTGCACATATTTGCCTCATGTGATTGGCTCATCCATGTGCATTGCTATTTCTTTAACAAAGGATAGCTAAATATTGAAGCAAATTAGATGATAGAAGTCAATTGGAATTTTGTTTAAAATTGTATTCTCTGTCTGAATCATAAAAGAAAAATGTTGGGTTTAATGTCCCTTTAAGTACTAGCAGAAAGTCTGTCAGCACTAAAATAAAAGGTATTTTTAAAAAAATTAGCCCCCAACCTCCCTGATCCCCCCCCCCCAAACAGCTCTCTAACCCTCCCCCTTTACCTTATTGGTAGCCATCTTGGGTACTGTCAGCTGTCTGCCAGTACCCAGTTTACTAAAAAAAAAAACTGCTTTTTTTATATTTTATTATTTTTTTCTGTAGTGTAGCTTCCCCCCAGCCAAAGAGCAACCCCCCCACCCCCTCCCAGATCCCTTAGATGTATTTTTTAAATCAATTCAAAACATTCTGTATACATATATTTTGCAATGCCATGCTCAAGTACTAAAGTATAATAAGCATATACAAATTACATTTAAATGAAGCACAATGAGAGATTAAAAAAAAAAAAAAAGATCTTACTTCTCAGGCATAATGAAGTGTAGAAGTGACCACAGTTCCTTAAGAGAGTTCTGTAAGGGTGTTCCAGTGATTAGTAGTCTGTGGTTAGACTTGAAATCTATGAGCGTTTTATAGAGCAAGGAATCATCATTTTTTAAACGATGGGCTTCATCAACTCCGAGGAAAGCCCAGTTAATACTGCTCAGGACAACCTGCAACAGGAAAAGTTTATGCTGTAAGTTCATGACAAGCAATAAAAATCAGTAATGCAAGTATATTCAACATTCCACCAACAGTGGATATAAAAAGTCTACACACCCCTGTTAAAATGTCATGTTTCTGTGATGTAAAAAAAATGAGACAAAGATAAATCATTTCAGAACTTTTTGCACCTTAAATATGACCTATAAACTGTACAACTCAATTGAAAAACAAACTGAAATCTTTTTAGGTAAAGGGAAATAAAAAATAAAATAATATGGTTGCATAAGTGTGAACACCCTTAAACTAATACTTTATTGAAGCACTTTTTGATTTTATTACAGCACTCAGTCTTTTTGGGTATGAGTTTTTCAGCATGGCACATCTTGACTTGGCAAGATTCGCCCACTCTTCTTTGCAAAAACACTCTAAATCTGTCAAAATGCGAGGGCATCTCCTGTGCAGAGACCTCCTCAGATCTTGAATTGGATTCAGGCATGGGCTCTGGCTGGGCCAATCCAATGAGCACAGTGTTATCTATATGAAACACATGAACTAACGCCCTCTAGTGGTAAAAAAACTCAAATGCAGAGGCGGCCATCAAGGGCTTAGAAATTAGCAAAAAGGTGAAAGCGCCCAAGCAACGGACTTAGCTGGTCTCCCAACCCATACACTACAGACGGCCGAAGTAAGAGCAGGCCTGGAGCTGTTTCTCCCACGCAGGAAAGGTAAATGTGGAATCAACGTGAGAGACCTGACTCGGCCAGGCATAAGAAGCCACACAGCGTTCTTACAGGTAGTCGTAAGTGGGAGTCACAGGCTCTGCAGCTAATCGTCAGAGATAAGATATAAAAGTAGATCCTAAAACTGGGACTAAAATATAACTGGGCAACGACAAATAGACAGGCCATTTATTATAAGAAATTGTTTTTGAAGTGGAAAGAACTCAGTATAAAACTAGGGGCCCAAACAGTACTATCCAGAACTCACTACGCAGCAAGAGATAAAATAATAGCTAATCGCCATTTTGACTGCATACGCAGACTTCACTGCAGCACACGCTAGGATTGGCTTGGAGAAAAGAGGCCCTACACTCTAAGTGGCTGTTCCTGTGAATTGTAACAGGTAGATTAGGGCCTGTCACATTATAATAAGCTGAAATTAGATCCATATAAATGCAGATCTCTTCAACAGCATGTGGAGGGGAGCACTTCCCTGGAGCCACAGGTCTGCATTAGCATAAGCATGGCTTGTAAAAGAGCACAGAAACCAGAAAAGGGAACAAAGCACCCATCATCTTCTGGGTCAAAAATGAACTCCTACTTTAGAGCCTTACATACATCTAATCTAGAGGATCAATCGCCATCCCAACACCATGAGGATACAAGGGAGTCTCAAAGGGTTGAGTCAGAGGCCCCAATCACAAGATCAGATCTAAAGTATTTGCCAACTAGAGTAAACTTTACACAATTCTTTCAGCAAGTGAGTCAAATAATTAAGAAGAGCCTCTCAGAGGTGAAAAAAGATGTAGATGAATTAGGAGGCAGAGTTGCTTATTTAGAGGAACAAGCTGAATCACAAACATCCAATTTGGATTTACTCAAATTAACGCTCAGGAATCAGAAATAGCTTTCCTACACACTAAAATAGAAGACCTCGATAATAGAGGTAGACAACAAAATCTACGTATTAGGGGTATCCCCAAAAAAAAAAAAGCGGACAGCCTCAACCCATATCTTCAAAGTTTATTCAGTAAATTATTGAGCAATTCTCAATTACCTGACCTACCACTCGACAGAGCTCACAGAGCCCTTAGACCACCTCCGAGGGGTAGTGAACCACCATGAGATGTAATCATGAGATTCCATAGATTTGCTGACAAGGAAAGGATCCTGACGGCCGCAAAAAAGCAACAAGCATTTAAAATGGGAGATGATCAAAATAGCATACAGGCGGGTATTCCCCTTCCGTTTGAAGGTGATGAAAAACAATAAAATTTGTACCTATCGCACATTGGAAGATCAGGGGGCTCATTAATAGAGCTCCGATGAAGACCACTGCTCCATAACCTGTCCGCCAGCTCTGAGCAGGTGGACAGACATCGCTGCAATTCAACCCGATCGAGTACGATTGGGTTGATTGACACCCCCCTGGCGGCGTTGCCCCAGCAGCTCAAAAGAACTGCTGGTGCAATGCTGAATACGGAGAGCGTATTGCTCTCCGCATTCAGCGAGGTCTAGCGAGCCTGATTGGAACAGCCAATAGGATTGAACTTCAATTCTATTGGCTGATTGCATCAGCCAATAGGATTTTTCCTACCTTAATTCCGATTGGTTGATAGAATCCTATCAGCCAATTGGAATTCAAGGGACGCCATCTTGGATGACGTCATTTAAAGGAACTTTCATTCGTCGGGAGTAGTCGGAAGAAGAGGATGCTCCACGTCGGTTGACTTCAAGATGGACCCGCTCCGCTCTGGATGGATGAAGATGCCGCCTGGATGAAGACTTCTGCCCGTCTGGAGGTCCTCTTCTGCCCAGATAGGATGAAGACTTCTGCCCGTCTGGAGGACCACTTGTGTCCGGCTGGGTGAAGACGTCTCAAGGTAGTGTGATCTTCAAGGGGTTAGTGTTATGTTTTATTAAGGGGGTATTGGGTGGGTATTAGAGTAAGGTTTGGTGTGTGGGTGGTGGGTTTTAATGTTGGGGGGGTATTGTATTTTTTTTTACAGGTAAAAGAGCCGATTACTTTGGGGCAATGCCCCGCAAAAAGCCCTTTTAAGGGCTATTTGTAATTTAGTATAGGGTATGGATTTTTATTATTTTGGGGGGGTTTATTTTATTAGGGGGATTAGATTAGGTGTAATTAGTTTAAAAAACTTGTAATTTTTTTTTTATTTTCTGTAATTTGGTGTTTGTTTTTTTCGTACTTAAGTTTATTTAATTTAATTGTAATTGTAGTTAATTTAGGGAATTAATTTAATTATAGTGTAGTGTTCGGTGTAATTGTAACTTAGGTTAGGTTTTATTTTACAGGTAAATTTGTACTTATTTTAACTAGGAAGTTATTAAATAGTTAATAACTATTTAATAACTATTCTACCTAGTTAAAATAAATACAAAGTTGCCTGTATAATAAAAATAAACCCTAAGATGGCTACAATGTAACTATTAGTTATATTGTAGCTAGCTTAGGGTTTATTTTATAGTTTTAAATAGGAATAATTTATTTAATTGTAGTTATTTTATTTATATAAATTATATTTAAGTTAGGGGGCTGTTAGGGTTAGACTTAGTTAATACATTTAATATAGTGGCGGGCGGCAGATTAGGGGTTAATAAATGTAGGTAGGTAGGTAGGTGTCGGCGATGTTAGGGACGGCAGATTAGGGGTTAATAATACTTAACTAGTGTTTGCAAGGCGGGAGTGCAGCGGTTAAGGGGTTAATATATTTATTGAAGTGGCGGCGATGTCCGGTCGGCAGATTAGGGGTTAAACATTTTATTGAAGTGTTTGATGTGGGGGGGGGGGCGCCTCGGTTTAGGGGTTAATAGGTGGTTTATGGGTGTTAGTGTACTTTTTAGCACTTTAGTTACAGGGACACTGAACCCAAATTTTTTCTTTTGTGATTCAGATAGAGCATGACATTTTAAGCAACTTTCTAATTTACTCCTACAATCAAATTTTCTTCATTCTCTTTGTATCTTTATTTGAGATGCAAGAATTTAAGTTTAGATGCCGGCCCATTTTTGGTGAACAACCTGGGTTGTTCTTGCCAATTGGTGGATAAATTAATCCACCAATAAAAAAGTGCTGTCCAGAGATCTTAACCCAAAAAAAAAGCTTAGATGACTTCTTTTTGAAATAAAGATAGCCAGAGAATGAAGAAAAATTGATAATAGGAGTAAATAAGAAAGTTGCTTAAAATTTCATGCTCTATCTGAATCACAAAAGAAAAAATTTGGGTTCAGTGTCCCTTTAAGAGTTTTATGTTACGGCGTTAGCCCATAAAACTCTTAACTACTGACTTTCAAATGCGGTAGGAGTCTTGACAGGAGAGGGTGTACCGCTCACTTTTTCCAACAATCGTAATACCGGCGTTAGGAAAATCCCATTGAAAAGATAGGATACGCAATTGACATAAGGGGATTTGCGGTATGTTAAAATTGCGGAAAAAAAGTGAGCGGTACACCTGTACCTGTCAGACTCGTAATACCAGCGGGCGTTAAAAAGCAGCATTGGGACCCCTCAACACTGCTTTTTAAGGCTAACGCAAGACTCGTAATCTAGGCGTTAAGTTGTTAATATTGCTGTGGTATGTAAGAACAGTAAACCAGAAGTGACGTCTTACTTTTGACGTCACTTCCGGTATCACTGTCTATGCGGTGTGTCACTTCCGGTTTCATCCTTAGTGTTCTGTAACTACCTTAATGCGGTAGAGAAATTTCCATAATTTCTAGATATTATTTATAAAAATGGTTGTAACTCACTTATGGTTAGTTACACAAACGGCTAAGATAAAATAAAATAAATTGTAATATTCATCATGTTGTGACTTATTGATTACTTCCACATCACTACCTATTTTTAATACCGCATTTCAATATCAAGAGCTTTCTAGTGATGGTAGTGGAGGATCTATACATAAATCTAAAATACTCTAATCTGCTTTGTGGATTAGAGTATTTTAGATTTATGTATAGATCCTCCACTACCATCTCTAGAAAGCTCTTGATATTGAAATGAGGTATTAAGAATAGGTAGTGATGTGGAAGTAATCAATAAGTCACAACATGATGCATATTACAATTTATTTTATTTTATCTTAGTTAGCCGTTTGTGTAACTAACCATAAGTGAGTTATAGCCAATTTTTATAAATAATATCTAGAAATTATGGAAATATCTCTACCGCATGAATATTACAATTTATTTTATCTTAGTTAGCCGTTTGTGTAACTAACCATAAGTGAGTTACAGCCATTTTAATAAATAATATCTAGAAATTATGGAAATATCTCTACCGCATTAAGGTAGTTACAGAACACTAAGGATGAAACCGGAAGTGACACACCGCATAGACAGCGATACCGGAAGTGACGTCAAAAGTAAGACATCACTTCCGGTTTGCCGTTCTTGCATACCACGGCAATATTAACAACTTAAAGGGACATGAAACCCCAATTTTTTATTTTATGATTTAGAAAGAGCATGCAATTTTAAACAACTTTCTAATTTACTTCTATTATCTAATTAGCTTTATTCTCTTGATATACTGTGCTGAAAAGCATATCTAGATATGCTCAGTAGCTGCTGATTGGTTGCTGTACATAGATGCCTCATATGATTGGCTCACCCATGTGCATTGCTATTTCTTCAACAAAGGATAGCTAAATAATGAAGCAAACTAGATAATAGAAGTAAATTGGAATAGTGTTTAAAATTGTATTCTCTACTTGAATCATGAAAGAAAATTATGGGTTTAGTGTCCCTTTAAGGAAATAGCTATGCAGTATTATTTACAAATAGCTCACATCTAAAGTTCTGCTGAAAGGAACATATGAATATTAAATGATAAAGTGGGGATATAGATGATGATCTGATTGTAGGTGCTAAAACGGAAAGTAAACATAAGGAAGGTATCACTTCCGGTTTTGTAATTAACACTATATGACATTGTGGCTCCAAAATGATGGCGATACTGATTGAATACACACAGCTATAATTGAAGCTACCATAGCACACCATATTATAGTCTTAATAAAGGCCTGAGGGCCGAAACGCGCTGACATTTATGGTAAGCTACACTCTGATTATTTATACAAGATTTTAGCATTATTGCACTATGTTATATCTTTTTTATCCACAGGTATAAACACTTAAGCACTTTAAGGGAAAAACTTTGGATAAAACCGGATCTTTTCTTCAGCATTTCCTCAATTCCCACTCAGAGGATTATAACTAAGAGGGAACATCTTACTCAAGCTCATCACTGGAGCTAATTACACATTTGGTTTCTTTGACACCTCATTATTCATTATGTATTTTTTTTAAATTTTGGTTTCTAATTGTGTATTTTACAATCATTTTTGGATTTGTGCACTTTTTTGATGCCCCCAGAATTTTTTCACTTGTACACATTTTTATTTGTATCATATTTTTTATATTTTGTATACGTCGTTTTTTTTTTTTTGTCACCCTTTTTCTTTTGTGAGGCACTCACTATCCCTCAAGGATATAACAATTTTTACAGCCTTATTTATTGGTTCAGGAAGACAATCTTATATTGCACTAATAATAGACTTATTGGATTAAAGGGCCATAATACCCAAATGTTTAAGCAGTTGAAAGTGATGCAGCATAGCTGTAAAAAGCTGACAAGAAAATATCTCCTGAACATCTCTATGTAAAAAAGAAAGATATTTTACCTCAAAAGTTCCTCAGTAGCCACCTCCCATTGTAAAGGATTTCTAAGCAGCATTTTAGTGTGTCTGTCCTAGGACAGCTTAGGGGATGAGCCTCGTGAATGCTCATATTATTTCACCAATCAGGTAAAGGAAGCTTACTATGAAATCTCATGAGAGTTAAGTCAAATCTCATGAGATCACAGTAAGAGTTCATGACCTCAGCACTGCTGATGCTGATTGGCTGCTGTTCATGTCTTCATTTTATTTTTATTTTTACCTGCAGCTGGGAGCAGGTGAAGTATAACTTTTTACACAGAACTTACTCTGCTGAGCTGAGGAGATTGTGAGGTAAAATATCTTCCTTTTTTACATAGAGATGCTCAGGTGATATTTTCCTGTCAGCTTTTTACAGTTATACTGCATCAGTTTCAAGTGATTTAGCATATGAGTATTATGTCCCTTTAAGGAAACTATTTTTATATTGAACTAACCATTTGCAAAAGTAGGATATCACTACATCTTCTGGACTTGATATGTGTTTTTGTAGAAGGTTTTAAGATTTAACACTCATTGTCATTTCCTTTTTTTATTCATCTTAAAGGGACACTGAACCCATATTTTTTCTTTCCTGATTCAGAAAGAGCATGACATTTTAAGCAACTTTCTAATTTACTCCTATTATCAAATTTTCTTTATTCTCTTGGTATCTTTATTTGAAATGCAAGAAAGTAAGTTTAGATGCCGGCCCATTTTTGGTGAACAACCTGGGTTGTCCTTCCTGATTGGTGGATAAATTGATCCACCAATAAAAACATGCTGTCCAGAGACCTGAACCCCCAAAAAAAGCTTAGATGCCTTCTTTTTCAAATAAAGATAGCAAGAGAACGAAGAAAAATTGATATTAGGAGTAAATTAGAAAGTTGATTAAAATTGCATGCTCTATCAGAATCACGAAAACATTTGGGTTCAGTATCCCTTTAAGTGTAACCTATTAGGTTTTTGTTACATAGATCCATGATATTTTTTATGTGTTGTTAAATAAATGTAAACACGTTTATACCAGTATCTGTCCTTTGCCTTGTATTATAGGAGCTCTTTGTATCTAAGCTATTTCAAGAAGCTACTGCAATCACTGGAGACAAACAGCAGCCAAAACAACTCCCAAAACTTTGGTGAGAACTCGAGGAGCCGTAGCCAATACTACTGGAAGCACCACAAACACAATCTAGTAATATAAAACGTAAGAAGAACGAAAGTAATCCCCATGCATCGGGATGTGGAGGAATGCATTCTTCAAAACAATGGTTGACATTGATTGACCCTCCTGAGCTAGGAGAAGAAAGGACTTTAATGATTCCACCTTAAAGATCGGGACTTGTACGGATCTGTGAAATTCCTCTGGATCCAAAACAGCACAGAATCCTCCCTCCCCTTTGTGAACTAAATAAAGGGCAGAGTAGAAACCTCTCCCCCTCTCATATCGATAAGATCTTTCACGCAACGAAAGAGAATAGCCCTTCGAACGGGATTCTCTGGAGCTTTAGATGATAAGAAGCAATCCCTTGGGAGAAGGGATTAAAAGAGATCCTGTAACTCTGATGGATAATATCCAGCACCCAATGGTCCCAGAATGACCGGACTAAATCCTTCTGATACAATGAAAGTCTGCCCCCCACGTGACCTAAATCCAGGTTGGAGCCAACCCCCTCATGAAGAATAGTATTCTCAGGATGGCCTTTCGGGCTGCCCAGCCCTATAGCGCTACTGGGAGACTTTCTAGATGTTTTATGAGATACAGAGCGATGCGCTTTGCACACTGCACTATAGATTTCCTTTTTGGATTCTGACCAAATAAGGTTCTGCCCCTGACAGATAAGGATAAAAGAGCAGACTCAGGTAAGTTATACTCCATCCATGACAAGAGCCACAGAGCTTGCATAGCCAGTTCTTATAATTGATGAGAACAATCTGTAGAATTAGCATTAGCTAACCCCAGAAAGAGGGCCTGATCATGGATCTCCTCCAGAGGAGTCCCCTTAATCCTACTCTATCTATTCACACCAGGATTTTGCGGCTTCCGTGACAGCAAAGATACAAACTGCCAGTTGAAATAAAGTGCCAGGCTGAAGAGACAACACCCTGAAAAAACCCTCCACTGAAGAGGTCAATGTACTCTGGGCATCCCAGTGTTAATTTGTAGTGGATAAATACCCTGGAACAGGAAACAGTCTGTTGGAAGTTTCATAGGAGACAAAAAAACATCCTGGCGGGGGGCGGAGCCTATAGCTGTTTGCGGAAGGACATGTTTGTGGGGAGCTCCTGATTTCTGCTGGACAAGTAGGGGTTATTGCCTCTTAAAATTTCATTCCTATACTAAAGATACCTGCTAAGGTGTCCTGAGAAACCCCAGAGAGGTCTGTGAGTACTTTCACAAATGTGGATCTTCCTATGTTCCTCAGCTCGACTACTTGGACACTGGCCACGTGGCAAGGAGACCTGCATTGTGATTTTGATCCCTCAAGTTGTTAAGGCACGTTTCAATCACATGATCATTGGCAGCGAAAAGTGCTGCCCTACTATGGAGACCACTATCCTGATCCCATTGAGCAGATTACTGGGAGCTTTTTACACAGCCGTATCAGAAGAACTACATTAAGCCTTCCATCTTTCCTTATCTAATGAAAGGCAGAGTTTGCAGCCGACCTATACATCACAGCGACAAAGATCTGAAGAGGTTGAAAGAGAGATTAAGTGAGATACCATTCAGACCGACTTCCCTGCTTTGGAGCTGCAGGGGAAATTACAGGAACCCTTGGTTTCCACTGTAGTGGAACATGTGGCCCTCTCTACTGACCGGAGACCCACGTCCATCTGTTGTGGAAAAACCTCTCGGCTTGATAGGTTTGTAAGCCACAGCATCAAACATGTCTGGAGTGTTACTGCTAGATCATTTGAGTGGAACACGGACACTTTCAGCACTGGTCTTCGTTGATTACCCTCATTTTATAACAACCTTTTTATCCCAGACAAGAGCTTTGTGGAGAGGGAGTATCTACCTGTTACTCCACTACTAATGTGGAAGAGTGTTAGTACTTTTGACCCGGGAGGTGCTCTATGGATGTTTGCTAATATGGCAGCATACACACCTGCTCAGATACACCATACACTGCTGTTTTATACTGCTGCTGGATCTACAAAGACAAGAGTGGGCTGATTGCCTGCTTGAACTGCTGCAAATCCGCTCTCCAAGGCAGCCTGTACACATGATGACTGAGGGGTCTGATGCCTAAACTGTATTGCTGAGAAATAAGGTTATGTTACAGGACTAGCTTTGCTCTACTATCCGGCACACATATATAAATGACCCCTTTGTTATTTTTTGTTTTCTCACATTTTTTCACGTATGTTTCATGTCAGTTATATGTAGAATCAGCAGGGCACTATGATGACCATTTTATTGTTCTGACTTTTACTGATAGCGGGAGTGGGGCAGGTCACCTTACTGTACCTGCATGAGACTACATTCTCTATGAGGATTCAAAGTTAAGTAATGTTATATTCCGACCATGTTCCTTCATCAGACTATACACATGTTATACCCTTCATTTTCTAATTCTTACAAATACAGGCTATATTATATATCTCAAATATTCCTGTTATTTCTAACTGGAAACATACAAGAAGTCTGTTTGTATATTTATTGTATTGCTCCGTATCCACTTTCAGGTCTCTGACACCCTTTGCTACATATACCTATCTATGCTATTCCCCTCAGATGATACAGTTCATTACAAATAGTCTTTTACTGATACGGTCACCATTTTAATAGGTTTCAGACTAAAGTTAATCTATTTCAGTTACAAAGTTTATATACCACTTTCATCCACTAGGTGGTAATATAGGATTAGATATAGTTCACTGAGAAGATTTAAAACGGGATCAGAGACATTTGACATCTAGTGTCCATTATTTGGCTCATGTTGATATATTTTTTTCCTTTTTCTCTTCAAATTAGTTTAAATTAAAGGGTTCAGAGATATTGGACATCCTCCTGCCAGAAATATGGAAAAATGTATATGATATGATATCTTACAATACACCTAGTATATACTTATTTTTGGTAGCCCACTCAGTTAAATAATATTCCACAACTCTGTTCCCAGTTATATTATATAGTATACTACAATACCTCGAGTATATACTTATTTCTTGTAGTCCAATCAGTTAAATAAAATTCAGCAATATTAACCCCAATTACCCTTATTTTTTAATATTAAATGGCCCAAAGGTGGCCGTCAATTGTAATGGGAATTAGTCGATTTAAGTATAAAAGAGGCTGGATATTGACCTTATTGCTTATTATTTATAAATAGTGCTGCTATGCCCTAGATGGTTAATACCCTCAATTTCCCTAAATCCTTTTTTAGATGCTTTATGGTAATTCCACAATACTCCCTCTTCCCCTATAGTTATGAGTTAAATTATGTGCTTATTACCCTTTCTGTACAGACTATTTCACATTGAGTCATTTATACATTTAGACATGTTTTTCTGTGCATTATATATTTTCTTTTGAACAATTTTGTGTCATATCCACATTTGATGGTATGCCAACTTGGATAAGCTTACTATATTGATTGTTTGTACTTGCTCGTGAACAGGATAGTATTATTACATAGTTAATAGTTTTTCTCGCCTCCTTTCAAAAATGTATCTTATAGTTAAGAGACCCATGAGTGGCCTCTTTAGTTTGAGGAGGGCAATCTAACTTGCAATTATAAATAAAAATGAGGATGCTATAGGTATTGAGTGCTAACTAGAGATTGCATTTAACCACATTTAAGTAAGTCTAAACCGGTATATAAAGTATGATATAATTTAGTATCTACAACTTGTGTTGGTACCTCTTACTGTACATGGTTACAATGTAATAGGATTGATTTTGTAGTTATGTATGTACATGTATACTCAATCTGTCATGTAATGATATATATGAGTTGATCTATATGTAACTTATTTGTATTGCACTATATTTGGAGATATTTGTACTGTATATCCTCAATAAAAAGAAAAAGGAAACAAAAAGGAAAATAAAGGAAAAAAGAAAAAACACCCTGGCCCCTCTTTATCCCTAGAATTTTTTTTTATTATCAATAATGGAGAAAACATACAAGGCACTCGGCCTAGGGCCAGACCCTGATACCGGACTAAAAACTTGTCCCTCCCCAGATGGTATAGCCACCCGGACCTTCAGGGTAGACAAAACCCTTTCCAGTAGGAGCTGGAACTGTTGCACATCAAAGAGAAGCATTCCCTCCACAGAATCCTCCAACTCTCCCACCGAAGGGTCAAAGGAAACAAAATCCCTCTCAAAACAAACTGAAGGATCCTCGTCAAAAGGTCGCCCATAATTGTTAGTTGAGACCTCTACCACCACACCCGGGCTATCAACTGGAGAGAAATATATTTACTCCCCCAAACTATTCCCTGATACCTTATTATCACTCAGCACATCCGACACATCTGCCCATATACAGGCCATAAAGTCAACAGACTCACCCCAGCCAAGCTCTCCATATCAAGCCCTGGAGTAACAGAAATCCACCACGTAGGCTGCTGGACAGGGTTATTCCTCTCAATTAAGGATTGAGGAGTCCTAGGAAGACCTACATTAGGCAATGAGCATGGGGCCTCTGGCGCGGTCAGGCTGCCTGGGCCTCCCAAGTATGATCTCAGAACATAATTGAGGCAGGAAGAGCAGAGTTGTGTCATTGGGTTCAGAGTGACTAAAATACAGAGTAAACATCCATTATTGGCAATGCACTCCCACCAAAGAAGGTTACACCAGACTCTCCATGAAGCCATCCATCGCAATGGACTCAGAGATTGTGAACAGCACAGCGGGTAACTGGTCCCAACACCACAACTGCCCCCTTGAAAGCATAATTTAGGGTCTTACCACTTCCAGACCAACCGAGCCACATTGATACCGCTCTCCCACCAGACTACTGCACAGCAAATCTGGAGAAGAAATGGTGCAAAAACTGATGCCTACGGCTGGGTGTTATGTCTCCGCCCACCGCTATGGCCTGTATCCGAACAAAGCCTGAGGTCTGAAGTAACCACATAGGCATAAGGAGCGGCCTGCATGACATGATCAGATTGACAGGGGAACCAGTCATAAGTGCTGGCCCTAAAAAATAATCTAATTGTGACTATAACTGGGTCTTATAAAGTCCATAGAAGGACAAGGCTTATCAGATTCCTGCATACCAAAGTGCCAAGGCAAATCTTCTCATTTCCCTGCTGCCTGACAAAAAGGGGTTAGGAAAGCACATAGTAAACGGAACCTAAGCGCAGGTACAAGACTTACACCTCCTCTTTATAAGACAAGATGCCATGAAAGAGGGGACAGCTTACCTATAATAAGTCTGTAAGTTAGTGTAAAACACACTGCGTTATCAGACAGGGGATAAAATAGACTGGAAAGAGGCATGAGAAACCCAGCGTCAACCAGTATTATATATATCTATAACAATACTCTATTGGGATTTATATAGATATATGATACCCACAGGGATTGTATTTTACATAGGTTATGATTTTTCTCGTGGGCTCTCACTGCCAATAAAAGGAAAGAGTATGCACTCCTAGCCTAAACTCTAGAGATTACAATCAATCCCAAATGTCTATGTCCTTCAAAGAACTACACCAGTATATTTAGCCGAGTATCAGACTAACAGTGTTGGCTCTTGCTAAACGCAACATCACACTTTGGGGTCTAGCACAAAAAATACATTGTCTTTTTGGGTTTATGCCCTTAATTACAGTTTCATCTTTAGATGTAATACAACCTCTGCTGTAAAGCCTGATGTTTGGTAATCAAATCTCAGTTGTATGTGCTCCGGGTTACGTGACCTATATGGACCAATCACTGTCCACCTAGTAACTCTACAGTCTTTAAAGGGACATTATACACTAGATTTTTATTTGCATAAATGTTTTGTAAATGATTCATTTATATAGCCCATACAGGTTTTTTTTGGTTTTTTTAAATGTATAGTTTTGCTTATTTTTAAATAACTTTGCTCTGATTTTCAGACTCCTAACCAAGCCCCAAAGTTTTAGGAGAATACCGATATACACCTACTCCAACTTGTTTCTGTTTGTGTAAAGAGTCTTTTCATATGCAAAGGAAGGGGGGGTGTCTGCTTTTTCCCACTTGCAGTGGGTGTTCTAGTAACCTTTTTAACAGAGCTAAACTGGAAGCTTCTAAGTAAGTTTTTAAATGGCTTTATACTGGATATTTAGATCAGTATCTGTGCATATTCTTCTTTATAGTAGTGTCTATTACATGCAGTTATATGAAAACTGGTGTATACTGTCCCTTTAAGCGTTCATATACACAAATTACTTAAAGTGCATCAAATGTTACGGGTATACATAATATTGTCTTAGACTTGAAAGATATAGATAATACGATAGTTTATTTTTTACTCAAGTGTTCACTTCTTTAGCTTATCGATCAGTTCCTCTTATTGTAGGTAATCAGATTTGGTGTTTAAGCAGTTACGGCACACAAGTACTTTGTATTTGTAACTCTTCCTTCAGTGTCTTTACCTTTATACCTATGCAGTGGCTTCCCACGGTTAGTCTGATGCTCAGCTATATATACTGGCGTAATACTTTGAATGACATTCCTTTGGGATTGATTGTATCTCTAGAGTTTAGGTTGGGAGTGTGCACTTCATTTTTTAAACATTGTGTGTGTGTGAATAATATTTGTGAATTAAACTGTTTAATTTTTAATGTTTTATAGTGCTGCTCACTTTTTATTAATTAATCTTTTTTTGCAGATTGCTACCTATTCAGGGGTTAGTTTAAAGGGACACAAGTCAAAATAAACTTTTTTGATTCAGATAGAGTATGCAGTTTTAAGACACTTTCTAATTTACTTCAATTATACAATTATTGTCACACTTTCTGGAGAACAAGATCCTACTGAGCATGTGCACAAGCTCATGTATACTAGTCTGTGATTGGCTGATGTCTGTCACATGATACAGGGGGCTGGAAAATGGGAAAAATACATTTGTTAGAATAAAATCTACTGCTTATAAGAAATTCAGAGTAAGTGCAATTGCACTGTCTTTTTATTATGTACTTGTTGTTAAGTATGTAATTCTACTGCATTATGAAGTTTGACACTTTATACCTTTTTAGAATTATTTCATTCATTTTTATCTAAAGATAGAAAAACTAACATTGCAACATCCAACTTATTGGAGAAAACAAAATCTTACAAATGTCTGAGGATGAATGGGCAATTCTGATTAAACTAATTCACTATTCCCCTTAAAGGAGCAGTAAATACAGTAGATTTTGATAATCATCAAATGCATGATAAAACGACAAAGCAATAATACTTAATCTAAACTTCAAATGAGTAGTAGATTTTTTTCTGACACATTTCAAAGTTATATCTATTTCTATTTCCTCTGTATCAGGTGACAGCCATCAGCCAATCACAATTGCATAAACGTATAATCTGTGAATTCTTGCACATGCTCAGTAGGAGCTGGTGAATAAAAAAGTGTAAATATAAAAAGTCTGTGAACATTTTGTTAGTGAAAGTAAATTGGAAAGTTGTTTAAAATTGCATGCTCTATCTGAATCGTAAAAGTATAAAGGGACATAATACCCAAATGTTTAAACACTTGAAAGTGATGCAGTATAGCTGTAAAAAGTCGACTAGAAAATATCACCTGAGCATCTCTATGTAAAAAGGAAGATATTTTACTTAAAAAGTTTCTCAGTAGCCACATCCCATTGTAAAGGACGTCTAAGCAGCAAATCAGTATGTCTGTCCGGGGACAGCTGAAGGATTGAGCCTCGTGCACTCATGTTATTTCCCTATTCAGTGTAAGGAAATTTACAATGAAATCTCATGAGATCACAGTAAAAGAGTTCATGACCTCCGCACTGTTGATGCTGATTGGCTGCTGTTCATTTCTTCATTTTTTTATTTTTTTTACCTGCAGCTGGGCAGTAACTGAGGTGAACCAGAGCTAATCATCATAGAAAAGAGTCCTTTGTCTCACGATCCAAAGTTATTTGAGGAGACAAGTTTGCATAATCTCCGTTCCATTGCCTGAGTATGCTTAACTGCATAGGTCTGAGGTGGAACGAACAAAACGGAAATTGAAGTGACACCAGACGCTGCTCAGTTCATCCACCGCATAAGAATAAAAAGTAGAGTGGACCTCACCGGGGAGTGAACCTGCAACCCTTAGGTTGTTACAGAGCTCAGCCACAGTGCCTTAGCATGCAGAGCCAACTGTCCGACTAATGTCCATTGCCGTCACCATCAGTCCAAATACCTCTATGTACTGAGCCACTGAAGACCGAGAAGTGGACTGAAGAACTAGACCAGAATTGACTGATTTCCTGACCTCAGACAGAAAAATCATCATTGATATGGAAGTCAGCATGATTCCCAAGAAAGCTATCCTTGTGCTTTGGACTAAGGAACACTCTTCCAAAGTCACCTTCCACCCGTGAACTCACGAGAAGAATAACACCATGTTCGTTTATATCTTGCTTGCTGTAAGGATGACGCCTGGACTAGTGATATTAGCCAGAGAGGGCGCCACTGCAAAGCCCCATAACTGAAGCACCACCAACAGCGTTCCCAGAGTCTCCGAAAGAACTCGGAACTGTGGCAAGACCGAAAGGAAGGACCACGAACGGGAAGTGTTTGTCCAGAAAGGCAAATCCCAGAACTTGAGATGATTCTCGTGAATGGCACATGAAGGCACTTGACCCTTAATTCACCGTTGACAAGTTGACCTTCTATGATCAAGGGAGGAATGGAACAGATTAATAGTTTCCATCTTGAAGTACAGTACCCTTCTTACAAAAAGGTCTGGCGATTCCCAATTTTTAGGAACCACACCCGACCGTTAACCCCAGATCCAGTACCAGTATTAGAACTGGAACAACCACTCCCAGGTCTGAGAGGACTCCTACACAGTGTAAGGACTTCTCTCCCTTTGTCTGATCCTCAGACAATCTTAAAAGCAGAAACTGCCTCTGAGAGGAAAACAGTTGATATCCTAAACCAAACTTGAGCGGAAACGGAAAGTCAGCTCCCTACAAGAGCCGATCCCGGACCGGAGCATGTTCCCCATATTGTTTTTGATTCAACAGCAGGATATGGGTTCATCAAAATCTTAAAACACATATCCATAAAACAAGGCTCTAACCACAAGGTTCCAAGAGCTGGAACAGAACCACCTATGCCCCCAGTTTGATAACTGGAAGGGAATAACTTGAAATAAAGGGATAAGCCAATGGAAAGCTTTATCCAGTCCTGGATTGTATCCAAGGAAACTACTGACTAAAAATCTCAGACAACGCATCAAACCAATATGCCGTCACACTAGTGACGGTAGCAAAGTACACATATGGTTGCCATTGTAAACCCTGGTGTGTGTCCCATGACTAATCTTTGTCCATCGGACCATCCTCTAATGGTATAGAATTTCTTGTAGTGATAGTTTGAATCTTCACCTTCCCCCCTAATGAATGACGTCCAGCCTCTTATCTGACACGGCTATGGGAACCAGTCTTGTAAATATAGGAAATGCCCAAGGCCTCACTTATATCTGAAACTGAAATTCTCAGTAACATGGAAGAACCTTTTAAAAACAAAATTTATACTTACCTGATACATTTCTTTCTTTTGCGATGTACCGAGTCCACGGATTCATCCTTACTTGTGGGATATTATCCTTCCTAACAGGAAGTGGCAAAGAGAGCACCACAGCAGAGTTGTCTATATAGCTCCCTTAACTCCACCCCCCAGTCATTCGACCAAAGGCCAAGGAAGAAAAAGGAGAAAATATAAGGTGCAGAGGTGACTGAAGTAATAAAAAATACCATCTGTCTTGAATAGACAGGGCGGGCCGTGGACTCGGTATATCGCAAAAGAAATAAATTTATCAGGTAAGTATAAATTTTGTTTTCTTTTGCATGATGTACCGAGTCCACGGATTCAGCCTTACTTGTGGGATACCAATACCAAAGCTTTAGGACACGGATGAAGGGAGGGACAAGACAGAAACCTAAACGGAAGGCACCACTGCTTGCAAAACCTTTCTCCCAAAAATAGCCTCCGAAGAAGCAAAAGTATCAAATTTGTAAAATTTTGAAAAGGTATGAAGAGAAGACCAAGTCGCAGCCTTACAAATCTGTTCAACAGAAGCATCATTTTTAAAAGCCCATGTGGAAGCTACCGCTCTAGTAGAATGAGCTGTAATCCTTTCAGGAGGCTGCTGTCCAGCAGTCTCATAAGCCAAACAAATGATGCTTTTCAGCCAAAATGAAAGAGAAGTCGCCGTAGCCTTTTGACCCCTGCGCTTTCCAGAATAGACAACAAACCAAGAAGATGTTTGACGAAAATCTTTGGTTGCCTGCAAATAAAATTTAAAGCACGAACCACGTCAAAGTTGTGCAACAGACGTTCCTTCTTACAAGAAGGATTAGGAAACAGAGAAGGAACAAAAATTTCCTGATTGATATTCCTGTTAGTAACAACCTTAGGTAGGAACCCAGGCTTGGTACGCAAAACCACCTTATAAGCATGGAACACAAGATAAGGTGAATCACATTGTAATGCAGATAGTTCAGAAACTGTTCGAGCTGAAGAGATAGCAACTAGGAACAAAACTTTCCAAGATAAAAGCTTAATATCTATGGAATGCATGGGTTCAAATGGAACCCCCTGAAGAACTCTAAGAACTAAATTTAGACTCCATGGCAGAGCAACAGGTTTAAACACAGGCTTAATTCTAGCTAAAGCCTGACAAAAAGCCTGAACGTCTGGAACATCTGCCAGACGCTTGTGCAACAAAATAGACAAAGCAGATATCTGTCCTTTTAGGGAACTAGCTGACAATCCTTTCTCCAATCCCTCTTGGAGAAAAGACAAAATCCTAGGAATCCTGATTTTACTCCAGGAGAAGCCTTTGGATTCGCACCAAAAAAGATATTTACGCCATATCTTATGATAGATTTTCCTGGTAACATGCTTTCGAGCCTGAATCAAGGTATTTATGACTGACTCAGAGAAACCCCGCTTTGACAGAATCAAGCGTTCAATCTCCAAGCAGTCAGTTGCAGAGAAATTAGATTTGGATGCTTGAATGGACCTTGAATCAGAAGGTCCTGTCCCAGTGGCAGAGACCACGGTGGAAGAGATGACATGTCCGCCAGGTCTGCATACCAAGTCCTGTGTGGCCACGCAGGCGCTATCAAAATCACAGATGCTCTCTCCTGTTTGATTCTGGCAATCAGATGTGGAAGGAGAGGGAAAGGTGGAAACACACAAGCCAGGTTGAACGACCAGGGTACTGCTAGAGCATCTATCAGTACAGCCTGAGGATCCCTTGACCTGGAGCCATAACGAGGAAGTTTGGCGTTCTGACGAGACACCATCAGATTCAATTCTGGTGTGCCCCATAGCCAAACCAGCTGAGCAAACACCTCCGGATGGAGTTACCACTCCCCCGGATGAAAAGTCTGACGACTTAGAAAATCTGCTTCCCAGTTCTCTACACCTGGGATATAGATCGCTGACAGATGGCAAGAGTGAGCCTCTGCCCATCGGATTATCCTTGAGACCTCTATCATCGCTAAGGAACTTTTTGTTCCACCCTGATGATTGATATAAGCCACAGTTGTGATGTTGTCCGACTGAAACCTGATGAATCTGGCCGAAGCCAGCTGAGGCCATGCCTGGAGAGCGTTGAATATAACTCTTAATTCCAGAATATTTATCAGTAGGAGAGCCTCCTCCCGAGTCCACAAACCCTGAGCTTTCAGGGAATTCCAGACTGCACCCCAGCCCAGAAGGCTGGTGTCTGACGTCACTATAACCCATTCTGGCCTGCGGACAGATGAACCTGTGACAACCACCAAAGAAGAGAGTGTCTGGTCTCTTGATCCAGATTTATCTGAGGAGCTAAATCTGCATAATCCCCATTCCACTGAAACGGAACTATGTCCATTGCCGCTACCATTAGACCGATTACCTCCATACACTGAGCCACTGACGGCCGAGGAATGGAGTGAAGAGCTTGGCAGGTGGACAAAAACATAATTTATGTAAGAACTTACCTGATAAATTCATTTCTTTCATATTAGCAAGAGTCCATGAGCTAGTGACGTATGGGATATACATTCCTACCAGGAGGGGCAAAGTTTCCCAAACCTTAAAATGCCTATAAATACACCCCTCACCACACCCACAATTCAGTTTAACGAATAGCCAAGAAGTGGGGTGATAAGAAAAAAGTGCGAAAGCATATAAAATAAGGAATTGGAATAATTGTGCTTTATACAAAAAAATCATAACCACCACAAAAAAGGGCGGGCCTCATGGACTCTTGCTAATATGAAAGAAATGAATTTATCAGGTAAGTTCTTACATAAATTATGTTTTCTTTCATGTAATTAGCAAGAGTCCATGAGCTAGTGACGTATGGGATAATGACTACCCAAGATGTGGATCTTTCCACACAAGAGTCACTAGAGAGGGAGGGATAAAATAAAGACAGCCAATTCCTGCTGAAAATAATCCACACCCAAAATAAAGTTTAATGAAAAACATAAGCAGAAGATTCAAACTGAAACCGCTGCCTGAAGTACTTTTCTACCAAAAACTGCTTCAGAAGAAGAAAATACAACAAAATGGTAGAATTGGTAAAAGTATGCAAAGAGGACCAAGTTGCCGCTTTGCAAATCTGATCAACCGAAGCTTCATTCCTAAACGCCCAGGAAGTAGAAACTGACCTAGTAGAATGAGCTGTAATCCTATGAGGCGGAGTCTTACCCGACTCAACATAGGCAAGATGAATTAAAGATTTCAACCAAGATGCCAAAGAAATGGCAGAAGTTTTCTGGCCTTTCTAAAACCGGAAAAGATAACAAATAAACTAGAAGTCTTTCGGAAGACTTAGTACTTCAACATAATATTTCAAAGCTCTAATAACATCCAAAGAATGCAACGATTTCTCCTTAGAATTCTTAGGATTAGGACATAATGAAGGAACCACAATGTCTCTACTAATGTTGTTGGAATTCACAACTTAGGTAAAAATTCAAAAGAAGTTCGCAACACCGCCTTATCCTGATGAAAAATCAGAAAAGGAGACTCACAAGAAAGAGCAGATAATTCAGAAACTCTTCTGGCAGAAGAGATGGCCAAAAGGAACAAAACTTTCCAAGAAAGTAATTTAATATCCAATGAATGCATAGGTTCAAATGGAGGAGCTTGAAGAGCCCCCAGAACCAAATTCAAACTCCAAGGAGGAGAAATTGACTTAATGACAGGCTTTATACGAACCAAAGCTTGTACAAAACAATGAATATCAGGAAGAATAGCAATCTTTCTGTGAAAAAGAACAGAAAGAGCAGAGATGTGACCTTTCAAGGAACTTGCGGACAAACCCTTATCTAAACCATCCTGAAGAAACTGTAATATTCTCGGTATTCTAAAAGAATGCCAAGAAAAATGATGAGAAAGACACCAAGAAATATAAGTCTTCCAGACTCTATAATATATCTCTCTGGATACAGATTTACGAGCCTGTAACATAGTATTAATCACAGAGTCAGAGAAACCTCTTTGACCAAGAATCAAGCGTTCAATCTCCATACCTTTAAATTTAAGGATTTCAGATCCTGATGGAAAAAAGGACCTTGAGACAAAAGGTCTGGTCTTAACGGAAGAGTCCACGGTTGGCAAGAGGCCATCCGGACAAGATCCGCATACCAAAACCTGTGAGGCCATGCCGGAGCTACCAGCAGAACAAACGAGCATTCCTTCAGAATCTTGGAGATTACTCTTGGAAGAAGAACTAGAGGCGGAAAGATATAGGCAGGATAATACTTCCAAGGAAGTGATAATGCATCCACTGCCTCCGCCTGAGGATCCCGGGATCTGGACAGATACCTGGGAAGTTTCTTGTTTAGATGAGAAGCCATCAGATCTATTTCTGGAAGTTCCCACATTTGAACAATCTGAAGAAATACCTCTGGGTGAAGAGACCATTCGCCCGGATGCAACGTTTGGCGACTGAGATAATCCGCTTTCCAATTGTCCATACCTGGGATATGAACCGCAGAGATTAGACAGGAGCTGGATTCCGCCCAAACCAAAATTCGAGATACTTCTTTCATAGCCAGAGGACTGTGAGTCCCTCCTTGATGATTGATGTATGCCACAGTTGTGACATTGTCTATCTGAAAACAAATGAACAACTCTCTTTTCAGAAGAGGCCAAGACTGAAGAGCTCTGAAAATTGCACGGAGTTCCAAAATATTGATCGGAAATCTCACCTCCTGAGATTCCCAAACCCCTTGTGCCGTCAGATACCCCCACACAGCTCCCCAACCTGTAAGACTTGCATCTGTTGAGATTATAGTCCAGGTCGGAAGAACAAAGAAGCCCCCTGAACTAAACGATGGTGATCTGTCCACCATGTCAGAGTGTCGTAAAATCGGTTTAAAGATATTAATTGAGATATCTTTGAGTAATCCCTGCACCATTGGTTCAGCATACAGAGCTGAAGAGGTCGCATGTGAAAACGAGCAAAGGAGATCGCATCTGATGCGGCAGTCCTAAGACCCAACATTTCCATGCATAAGGCTACCAAAGGGAATGATTGTGACTGAAGGTTTTGACAAGCTGATATCAATGTTAAACTTCTCTTGTCTGACAAGGACAGAGTCATAGACACTGAATTTATCTAGAAACCTAAAAAGGTTACCCTTGTCTGAGGAATCAATGAACTGATTGGTAAATTGATCCTCCAACCATGAACTTGAAGAAACAACACAAGTCGATTCGTATGAGATTCTTCGAAAATGAGAAGACTGAGCAAGTACCAAGATATCGTCCAAATAAGGAAATACCAAAACCCTATTCTCTGATTACAGAAAGAAGGGCACCGAGAACCTTTGAAAAAAATTCTTGGAACTGAGGCTAGGCCAAACGGTAGAGCCACAAAACTGGTAATGCTTGTCTAAAAAGAGAATCTCAGACACTAAAAGTGATCTGGATGAATCAGAATATGCAGATACACATCCTGTAAATCTATTGTAGACATATAATGCCCTTGCTAAACAAAAGGCAGGATAGTCCTACAGTAACCATCTTGAATGTTGGTATCCTAACATAACGATTCAATAATGATAGATCCGGAACTGGTCTGAAGGAATTGACCTTCTTTGGTACAATGAAGAGATGAAATAAAACCCCAGCCCCTGTTCCAGAACTGGAACTGGCATAAATACTCCAGCCAACTCTAGATCTGAAACACATTTCAGAAATGCTGAGCCTTTGCTGTGTTAACTGGGACACGGGAAAGAAAAGAATCTCTTAGCAGGAGGCCTTAACTTGAAGCCAATTCTGTACCTTTCTGAAACAATGTTTCTGAAACCAGAGATTAAGAACGGAATTGATCCAAATTTCTTTGAAGAAAACGTAAACTGCCCCATACCAGCTGAGCTGGAATAAGCGCCGCACCTTCATAGGTACTTAGGAGCTGGCTATAGGTTTCTATAAGGCTTGGATATATTCCAAACTGGAAATAGTTTCCAAACTGATACCGCTCCTGAGGATGAAGGAACAGGCTTTTGTTCCTTGTTGTGAGGAAAGGAACGAAAATGATTATTTACCCTGGAAAGAAAGGGAAAGCAAAGTTGACTTAGAAGACATGTCAGCATTCCAAGTTTAATCCATAAAGATTTTCTAGCTAAAAACATAATTTATGTAAGAACTTACCTGATAAATTCATTTCTTTCATATTAACAAGAGTCCATGAGCTAGTGACGTATGGGATATACATTCCTACCAGGAGGGGCAAAGTTTCCCAAACCTTAAAATCCCTATAAATACACCCCTCACCACACCCACAAATCAGTTTAACGAATAGCCAAGAAGTGGGGTGATAAGAAAAAAGTGCGAAGCATATAAAATAAGGAATTGGAATAATTGTGCTTTATACAAAAAAATCATAACCACCACAAAAAAGGGTGGGCCTCATGGACTCTTGTTAATATGAAAGAAATGAATTTATCAGGTAAGTTCTTACATAAATTATGTTTTCTTTCATGTAATTAACAAGAGTCCATGAGCTAGTGACGTATGGGATAATGAATACCCAAGATGTGGATCTTTCCACACAAGAGTCACTAGAGAGGGAGGGATAAAATAAAGACAGCCAATTCCTGCTGAAAATAATCCACACCCAAAATAAAGTTTAATGAAAAACATAAGCAGAAGATTCAAACCGAAACCACTGCCTGAAGTACCTTTCTACCAAAAACTGCTTCAGAAGAAGAGAATACATCAAAATGGTAGAATTTAGTAAAAGTATGCAAAGAGGACCAAGTCGCTGCTTTGCAAATCTGATCAACTGAAGCTTCATTCCTAAACGCCCAGGAAGTAGAAACTGACCTAGTAGAATGAGCTGTAATCCTCTGAGGCGGAGTCTTACCTGATTTAACATAGGCAAGATGAATTAAAGATTTCAACCAGGATGCCAAAGAAATGGCAGAAGCTTTCTGGCCTTTTCTAGAACCAGAAAAGATGACAAATAGACTAGAAGTCTTTCGGAAAGATTTAGTAGCTTCAACATAATATTTCAAAGCTCTAACAACATCCAAAGAATGTAACGATTTCTCCTTAGAATTCTTAGGATTAGGACATAATGAAGGAACCACGATTTCTCTACTAATGTTGTTGGAATTCACAACCTTAGGTAAAAATTCAAAAGAAGTTCGCAACACCGCCTTATCCTGATGAAAAATCAGAAAAGGAGACTCACAAGAAAGAGCAGATAATTCAGAAACTCTTCTGGCAGAAGAGATGGCCAAAAGGAACAAAACTTTCCAAGAAAGCAATTTAATGTCCAATGAATGCATAGGTTCAAACGGAGGAGCTTGAAGAGCTCCCAGAACCAAATTCAAACTCCATGGAGGAGAAATTGACTTAATGACAGGTTTTATACGAACCAAAGCTTGTACAAAACAATGAATATCAGGAAGAATAGCAATCTTTCTGTGAAAAAGAACAGAAAGAGCAGAGATTTGTCCTTTCAAGGAACTTGCGGACAAACCCTTATCTAAACCATCCTGAAGAAATTGTAATATTCTCGGAATTCTAAAAGAATACCAAGAAAAATGATGAGTAAGACACCAAGAAATATAAGTCTTCCAGACTCTATAATATATCTCTCTAGATACAGATTTACGAGCCTGTAACATAGTATCAATCACAGAGTCAGAGAAACCTCTTTGACTAAGAATCAAGCGTTCAATCTCCATACCTTTAAATTTAAGGATTTCAGATCCGGATGGAAAAAAGGACCTTGCGACAGAAGGTCTGGTCTTAACGGAAGAGTCCACGGTTGGCAAGATGCCATCCGGACAAGATCCGCATACCAAAACCTGTGAGGCCATGCCGGAGCTATTAGCAGAACAAACGAGCATTCCCTCAGAATCTTGGAGATTACTCTTGGAAGAAGAACTAGAGGCGGAAAGATATAGGCAGGATGATACTTCCAAGGAAGTGATAATGCATCCACTGCCTCCGCCTGAGGATCCCGGGATCTGGACAGATACCTGGGAAGTTTCTTGTTTAGATGAGAGGCCATCAGATCTATCTCTGGAAGCCCCCACATTTGAACAATCTGAAGAAATACCTCTGGGTGAAGAGACCATTCGCCCGGATGCAACGTTTGGCGACTGAGATAATCCGCTTCCCAATTGTCTACACCTGGGATATGAACCGCAGAGATTAGACAGGAGCTGGATTCCGCCCAAACCAAAATTCGAGATACTTCTTTCATAGCCAGAGGACTGTGAGTCCCTCCTTGATGATTGATGTATGCCACAGTTGTGACATTGTCTGTCTGAAAACAAATGAACGATTCTCTCTTCAGAAGAGGCCAAAACTGAAGAGCTCTGAAAATTGCACGGAGTTCCAAAATATTGATCGGTAATCTCACCTCCTGAGATTCCCAAACTCCCTGTGCCGTCAGAGATCCCCACACAGCTCCCCAACCTGTGAGACTTGCATCTGTTGAAATTACAGTCCAGGTCGGAAGAACAAAAGAAGCCCCCTGAATTAAACGATGGTGATCTGTCCACCACGTTAGAGAGTGTCGAACAATCGGTTTTAAAGATATTAATTGAGATATCTTCGTGTAATCCCTGCACCATTGGTTCAGCATACAGAGCTGAAGAGGTCGCATGTGAAAACGAGCAAAGGGGATCGCATCCGATGCAGCAGTCATAAGACCTAGAATTTCCATGCATAAGGCTACCGAAGGGAATGATTGTGACTGAAGGTTTCGACAAGCTGTAATCAATTTTAGACGTCTCTTGTCTGTTAAAGACAGAGTCATGGACACTGAATCTATCTGGAAACCCAGAAAGGTTACCCTTGTTTGAGGAATCAAAGAACTTTTTGGTAAATTGATCCTCCAACCATGATCTTGAAGAAACAACACAAGTCGATTCGTATGAGACTCTGCTAAATGTAAAGACTGAGCAAGTACCAAGATATCATCCAAATAAGGAAATACCACAATACCCTGTTCTCTGATTACAGACAGAAGGGCACCGAGAATCTTTGTGAAAATTCTTGGAGCTGTAGCAAGGCCAAACGGTAGAGCCACAAATTGGTAATGCTTGTCTAGAAAAGAGAATCTCAGGAACTGAAAATGATCTGGATGAATCGGAATATGCAGATATGCATCCTGTAAATCTATTGTGGACATATAATTCCCTTGCTGAACAAAAGGCAATATAGTCCTTACAGTTACCATCTTGAATGTTGGTATCCTTACATAACGATTCAATAATTTTAGATCCAGAACTGGTCTGAAGGAATTCTCCTTCTTTGGTACAATGAAGAGATTTGAATAAAACCCCATCCCCTGTTCCGGAACTGGAACTGGCATAATTACTCCAGCCAACTCTAGATCTGAAACACAATTCAGAAATGCTTGAGCTTTCACTGGATTTACTGGGACACGGGAAAGAAAAAATCTCTTTGCAGGAGGTCTCATCTTGAAACCAATTCTGTACCCTTCTGAAACAATGCTCTGAATCCAAAGATTGTGAACAGTATTGATCCAAATTTCTTTGAAAAAACGTAACCTGCCCCCTACCAGCTGAACTGGAATGAGGGCCGTACCTTCATGTGAACTTAGAAGCAGGCTTTGCCTTTCTAGCAGGCTTGGATTTATTCCAGACTGGAGATGGTTTCCAAACTGAAACTGCTCCTGAGGACGAAGTATCAGGCTTTTGTTCTTTGTTGAAACGAAAGGAACGAAAACGATTGTTAGCCCTGTTTTTACCTTTAGATTTTCTATCCTGTGGTAAAAAAGTTCCTTTCCCACCAGTAACAGTTGAAATAATAGAATCCAACTGAGAACCAAATAATTTGTTTCCCTGGAAAGAAATGGAAAGTAGAGTTGATTTAGAAGCCATATCAGCATTCCAAGTCTTAAGCCATAAAGCTCTTCTGGCTAAGATAGCTAGAGACATAAACCTAACATCAACTCTAATAATATCAAAAATGGCATCACAGATAAAATTATTAGCATGCTGAAGAAGAATAATAATATCATGAGAATCACGATTTGCTACTTGTTGCGCTAGGGTTTCCAACCAAAAAGTTGAAGCTGCAGCAACATCAGCCAATGATATAGCAGGTCTAAGAAGATTAAATGAACACAGATAAGCTTTTCTTAGAAAGGATTCAATTTTTCTATCTAAAGGATCCTTAAACGAGGTACCATCTGACGTAGGAATGGTAGTACGTTTAGCAAGGGTAGAAATAGCCCCATCAACTTTAGGGATTTTGTCCCAAAATTCTAACCTGTCAGGCGGAACAGGATATAATTGCTTAAAACGTTTAGAAGGAGTAAATGAATTACCCAATTTATCCCATTCTTTGGAAATCACTGCAGAAATAGCATTAGGAACAGGAAAAACTTCTGGAATAACCGCAGGAGCTTTAAAAACCTTATCCAAACGTATAGAATTAGTATCAAGAGGACTAGAATCCTCTATTTCTAAAGCAATTAGTACTTCTTTAAGTAAAGAGCGAATAAATTCCATCTTAAATAAATATGAAGATTTATCAGCATCAATCTCTGAGATAGAATCCTCTGAACCAGAAGAGTCCAAAGAATCAGAATGATGGTGTTCATTTAAAAATTCATCTGTAGAGAGAGAAGATTTAAAAGACTTTTTACGTTTACTAGAAGGAGAAATAACAGACAAAGCCTTCTTTATGGATTCAGAAACAAAATCTCTTATGTTATCAGGAACATTCTGCACCTTAGATGTTGAGGGAACTGCAACAGGCAATGGTACATTACTAAAGGAAATATTATCTGCTTTAACAAGTTTGTCATGACAATTATTACAAACAACAGCTGGAGGAATAGCTACCAAAAATTTACAGCAGATACACTTAGCTTTGGTAGATCCAGCAGGCAGTGATTTTCCTGTAGTATCTTCTGGCTCAGATGCAACGTGAGACATCTTGCAATATGTAAGAGAAAAAACAACATATAAAGCAAAATAGATCAAATTCCTTATAAGACAGTTTCAGGAATGGGAAAGAATGCCAAATATCAAGCTTCTAGCAACCAGAAGCAAATGAAAAATGAGACTGAAATAATGTGGAGACAAAAGCGACGCCCATATTTTTTAGCGCCAAATAAGACGCCCACATTATTTGGCGCCTAAATGCTTTTGGCGCCAAAAATGACGCCACATCCGGAACGCCGACATTTTTGGCGCAAAATAACGTCAAAAAATGACGTAACTTCCGGCGACACGTATGACGCCGGAAACGGAAAAGAATTTTTGCGCCAAAAAAGTCCGCGCCAAGAATGACGCAATAAAATGAAGCATTTTCAGCCCCCGCGAGCCTAACAGCCCACAGGGAAAAAAGTCAAATTTTTGAGGTAAGAAAAATATGATAATTCAATGCATAATCCCAAATATGAAACTGACTGTCTGAAAATAAGGAAAGTTGAACATTCTGAGTCAAGGCAAATAAATGTTTGAATACATATATTTAGAACTTTATAAATAAAGTGCCCAACCATAGCTTAGAGTGTCACAGAAAATAAGACTTACTTACCCCAGGACACTCATCTACATGTTTGTAGAAAGCCAAACCAGTACTGAAACGAGAATCAGTAGAGGTAATGGTAAATATAAGAGTATATCGTCGATCTGAAAAGGGAGGTAAGAGATGAATCTCTACGACCGATAACAGAGAACCTTATGAAATAGACCCCGTAGAAGGAGATCACTGCATTCAATAGGCAATACTCTCTTCACATCCCTCTGACATTCACTGCACGCTGAGAGGAAAACCGGGCTCCAACTTGCTGCGGAGCGCATATCAACGTAGAATCTAGCACAAACTTACTTCACCACCTCCCTTGGAGGCAAAGTTTGTAAAACTGATTTGTGGGTGTGGTGAGGGGTGTATTTATAGGCATTTTAAGGTTTGGGAAACTTTGCCCCTCCTGGTAGGAATGTATATCCCATACGTCACTAGCTCATGGACTCTTGTTAATTACATGAAAGAAATAGCTAGAGACATATACCTGACATCAACTCTAATGATATCAAAAGATGGTATCACCAATAAAATTATTAGCATGTTATAGAATAATAATAATGCTATAAAATTATGATCTGTTACTTGTTGCGCTAAAGCTTCTAACCAAAAAGTTGAAGCTGCAGCAACATCCGCTAAAAATATAGCAGGTCTAAGAAGATTACCTGAACATAAGTAAGCTTTTCTTAGAAAGGATTCAATTTTCCTATCTAAAGGATCCTTAAATGAAGTACTATCTGCTGTAGGAATAGTAGTACATTAGCAGGAGTAGAGACAGCCCCATAACCTTAGGGATTTTTGTCCCAAAAAACTCTAATCTGTCAGATGGCACAGGATATAATTTGCTTAAACGTCTAGAAGGAGTAAATAAATTACCCAAATTATTCCATTCCCTGGAAATTACTTCAGAAATAGCATCAGGGAGATAAAACACTTCTGGAATAACTACAGGAGATTTAAAAACCTTATTTAAACGTTTAGATTTAGTATCAAGAGGACCAGAATCCTCTATTTCTAATGCAAATAACACTTCTTTAAGTAAAGAACGAATAAATTCCATCTTGAACAAATACAAAGATTTATCAGCATCAACAGAGACAGAAACCTCTGAACCAGAAGAACCATTATCAGTATCAGAATGATGATGTTCATTTAAAAATTCATCTGAAAAAAGAGAAGTTTTAAAAGACTTTTATGTATACTAGAAGGGGAAATAACAGACATAGCCTTCTTAATGGATTTAAAAAATAAAATCTCTTATGTTATCAGGAACACTCTGAAAATTAGATGTTGACGGAACAGCAACAGGTAATGTAACAGTACTAAAGGAAATTTTATCTGCATTAATAAGTTTGACATGACATGCAATACAAATAACAGCTGGAGAAACAGATACCAAAAGTTTATAAGATACACTTAGCTTGGTAGCTCCAGCACTGTGCAGTGATTTTCCTGAAGTATCTTCTGACTCAGTTGCAACGTGGAACATCTTGCAATATGTAAAAGAAAAAAAAAAAAAACAACATATAAAGCAAAATTGATCAAATTCCTTAAATGACAGTTTCAGGAATGGGAAAAAAATGCCAGTGAACAAGCTTCTAGCAACCAGAAGCAATAAATAATGAGACTTAAATAATGTGGAGACAAAAATGACGCCCATATTTTTTAGCGCCAAAAAAGACGCCCACATTATTTGGCCGACATTTTTGACGCAAAAAAACGTCAAAAAATGACGCAACTTCCGGCGACACGTATGACGCCGGAAACAGAAAAAAAATTTTGCGCCAAAAAAGTCTGCGCCAAGAATGACGCAATAAAATGAAGCATTTTCTGCCCCCGCGAGCCTAACAGCCCACAGGGAAAAAGTCAAATTTTAAGGTAAGAAAAATGTTAAATTAAAATGCATTATCCCAAATATGAAACTGACTGTCTGAAAATAAGGAAAGTTGAATATTCTGAGTCAAGGCAAATAAATGTTTGAATACATATATTTAGAACTTTATAAACAAAGTGCCCAACCATAGCTAGGAGTGTCACAGAAAATAAGACTTACTTACCCCAGGACACTCATCTACATATAGCAGATAGCCAAACCAGTACTGAAACGAGAATCAGCAGAGGTAATGGTATATATAAGAGTATATCGTCGATCTGAAAAGGGAGGTAAGAGATGAATCTCTACGACCGATAACAGAGAACCTATGAAATAGACCCCTTAGAAGGAGATCACTGCATTCAAATAGGCAATACTCTCCTCACATCCCTCTGACATTCACTGCACGCTGAGAGGAAAACCGGGCTCCAACTTGCTGCGGAGCGCATATCAACGTAGAATCTAGCACAAACTTACTTCACCACCTCCATCGGAGGCAAAGTTTGTAAAACTGAATTGTGGGTGTGGTGAGGGGTGTATTTATAGGCATTTTAAGGTTTGGGAAACTTTGCCCCTCCTGGTAGGAATGTATATCCCATACGTCACTAGCTCATGGACTCTTGCTAATTACATGAAAGAAATCTTTGATTCTCTGACCTCCGTCAGAAATATTTTCATGTCCACTGAGTCTATCAGAGTCCCTAGAAATGAAACTCTTGTGAGGGGGGAAAGAGAACTCTTTTACGTTCACCTTCCACCCGTGAGATCTTAGAAAGGCGAACACTAAGTCCGTGTGAGACTTGGCTAGTTGGAAGGTCGACGCTTGAATTAGAATGTCATCTAGATAAGGCGCCACTGAAATGCCCTGTGGCCTTAGAACCACCAGAAGGGACCCTAGCACCTTCGTGAAGATTTGTGGCGCCGTGGCCAACCCGAAAGGAAGAGCCACAAACTGATAATGCTTGTCCAATAAGGCGAACCTGAGGAACTGGTGATGATCTTTGTGGAGAGGAATGTGCAAATACGCATCCTTTAAGTCCACGGTGGTCATATATTGACCCTCCTGGATCAATGGTAAGATAGTCCGAATGGTCTCCATCTTGAAGGATGGGACCCTTAGGAATTGGTTTAGGATCTTGAGATCAAGAATTGGTCTGAAGGTTCCCTCCTTTTTGGGAACTATAAACAGATTGGAGTAGAACCCCTGCCCCTCTTCTGCTTTTGGAACTGGGCAGATCACTCCCATGGTAAAAAGGTCTTCTACACAGCATAAGACCGCCTCTCTTTTTGTCGGGTTTACAGACAATTGAGAAAGATGAAACCTCCCCTTTGGAGGGGAATCCTTGAAATCTAGAAGGTATCCCTGGGTTACAATTTCTACTGCCCAGGAATCCTGAACTTCTCTTGCCCAGGCCTGAGCAAAGAGAGAGAGTCTGCCCCCTACTAGATCCGGTCCTGGATCGGGGGCTACCCCTTCATGCTGACTTAGTGGCAGCAGCAGGCTTTTTGGCCTGTTTACCCTTGTTCCAAGCCTGATTAGGTCTCCAGGTTGGTTTGGATTGAGCAAAGTTCCCCTCTTGCTTTGCAGCAGAGGAAGAGGAAGTGGGACCACTCTTGAAGTTTCGAAAGGAATGAAAATTATTTTGTTTGGTCCTTGTCTTATTTGACTTATCCTGAGGGAGGGTATGACTTATCCTGAGGGAGGGTATGACCCTTCCCTCCAGTAATGTCTGAAATTATCTCTTTCAGTGCAGGCCCGAATAGGGTCTTACCCTTGAAAGGGATGGACAAAAGCTTAGATTTAGATGACACATCAGCTGACCAGGACTTAAGCCATAACACTCTACGCGCTAAAATGGCAAAACTTGAATTCTTAGCTGCTAATTTAGCAAGATGAAAAGCGGCGTCTGTAATAAAAGAATTAGCCAACTTAAGAGCCTTAATTCTGTCCAAAATATCATCTAGTGGGGTCTCCATCTGAAGAGCCTCTTCTAGAGCCTCAAACCAAAAGGCAGCCGCAGTGGTTACAGGAACAATGCACGCTATAGGTTGAAGAAGAAAACCTTAATAAACAAAAAAAATTCTTTAGGAGACCCTCTAACTTTTTATCCATAGGATCAATGAAAGCACAACTGTCTTCAATAGGTAGAGTTGTACGCTTAGCCAGGGTAGAAATGGCTCCCTCCACCTTAGGGACCGTCTGCCATGAGTCCTTTATGGTGTCAGAAATGGGAAACATTTTCTTAAAAACAGGAGGGGAAGCAAACGGAATACCTGGTCTATCCCACTCCTTAGTAACAATGTCCGAAATCCTCTTAGGGACTGGAAAAACATCAGTGTAAACAGGAACCTCTAAATATTTGTCCATTTTACACAATTTCTCTGGAACTACAATAGGGTCACAATCATCCAGAGTAGCTAAAACCTCCCTGAAGAAATAAGCGGAGGTGCTCTAGCTTAAATTTAAATGCAGTCATATCTGAATCTGTCTGAGGGAACATCTTTCCTGAATCAGAAATCTCTCCCTCAGACAGCAAATCCCTCATCCCTACTTCAGAACATTGTGAGGGAATATCGGATACAGCTACTAAAGCGTCAGAAGGCTCAGCATTTGTTCTTAACCCAGAGCTACTGCGCTTCCCTTGCAACCCAGGCAGTTTAGATAAAACCTCTGTAAAGGGAAGTATTCATAACTGAAGCCATATCTTGCAAGGTGAAAGAATTAGACTCACTAGAAGTACTTGGCGTTGCTTGTGCGGGCGTAACCAGTTGTGAAACTTGGGGAGAACTAGATGGCAAAACCTAATGCCAAATTTTTATAAGTCAAAATATGCTGTTTGCAATTTATAGACATATCAGTACAAGCGGGACACATTCTAAGAGGGGGTTCCACAATGGCTTCTAAACAAATTGAAGAATGAGTTTCCTCAGTGTCAGACATGTTTAACAGACTAGTAATAAAGCAAGCAAGCTTGGAAAACACTTTAAATAAAGAAAAAAAACACAATTTGCAAAAACAGTACTGTGCCTTTAAGAGAAAAAAAGGCATACACAAACTGCAAAACAGGTTAAAATTGCTTCAAATTTTCAAAAATTTTAACAGTGTACCCACTAAGCTTTAGAAGGATTGCACCACAAGTAAATGAGCAATAAACCCCCAAATGAAAAAAACGGATTGAAATTTGTCTAAAACCGGTTAAAACCCCTATTAGCACCTTGACAAAGCTCTGCTGTGGCCCTACCTGCCCTTAGGAATGATAATATGGGGTTAAAGCTTCGAATAGGCCCTCAGAAGATTATCAGGACCTCAGGAGAAGTTGCTTGCTGCTTGTCTGTATAACTAAATGTGCAACTGAGGCACAAAAATAGGCCCCGCCCACCTCACTCGATGTTGCTGGGGCCTACACAAATCTAACAAACCTAGTTTGAAAACCATGTGGGTTATAACAACCCCAAATAAGCCAAATGACCCCTCAAGCAAACGTCCCATAAACAGAAAAAACGTTACTCCCAGAACACACAAACGTTTGTCCTAATTTCTCATAAACAAACTGAGTGCCCAAAAAACTTAGCCCTTTATGCAAGCTAGTAAAGCCTCTTTCACACTAGGATTACTGCTTACACTTCCCCTAATGGGGATACTGTCAGCCTTTCTGAGTTAACACAGTCTCTGCAGAAAATATGACTGAACATACCTCATTGCTGTATAGCAAGAAACCGTTCCTCACACTGAAGTTTTCCTGTACTCCTCAGCTTCTGTGGGAACAGCAGTGGACCTTAGCTACAAATGCTAAGATCATAATCCTCCAGGCAGAAATCTTCATCTATGTCCTGCCTGAGAGTAAATAGTACAACACCGGTACCATTTAAAAATAAACTCTTGATTGAAGATAAAATAAAACTAACAGCTTAACACCTCTTTCACTTTACCCTTCCTGCTTAGAGCCGGCAAAGAGAATGACTGGGGGGTGGAGTTAAGGGGGGAGCTATATAGACAGCTCTGCTGTGGTGCTCTCTTTGCCACTTCCTGTTAGGAAGGATAATATCCCACAAGTAAGGATGAATCCGTGGACTCGGTACATCATGCAAAAGAAATAGCAAGTCCTCTAGCAATGCTTTTACCTATGTAAAACCATAGAATGCACCATAGCCCCGAAAGGAGAGAGAAGGAAATGCAGGGCACTGCATGTGGGCCATAAAATTTCGACAAACTATAGGAGAATTTTGTGGCCATTGTTAACAGCAATCGCCATAGAGGGAGTAGGTTCAAAAGAAAAAGAAATTTGAACAAATTGTAATAAATTTTTCACATAGGAAACGATACTTTCCCTTTAAATCTGAAAAGTAACTATTCTTGTGTGCGTTTGTTTCATCTTCATCACAAAGGATGAATTAACAAATAAACAGTTGAAATACATTTATTATAATGTACGCAGAACAAAACGTTACTGTCTCTTTAAATCTTAAAGTAACTCATTTTAGAATGTTGTTGTACCATCCTACGTCACAAGGAATGAAGTAACAAATAAACAGCTGCAATTCTTTAATAAAATGTACACAGAAATGTTTTTTTACTGTCCCTTTAATTTTTAAAAGAACGACTTATTTCTGTCATGCAGAAAACAATCCAATGACAATATTAATATTGCTGCAAAAAGACATCACTATGTACATCAAAAGCAATGTCTATGTAAGGAACCGCAGAACACTGCCTGTGGATCATAAACTAATTTGGACACTATTAGTAAAAAAAATTGTGGCATGGAGTGAACAGTGTTATCAAACTCCCAACAGCCTCCTCAGAAAGAGTATTTAAATTAAAAAGTAACACAGGAGAAATATGTTACTGTCTCTTTAAATTTTAAAAAGGATAACAATTTTCCATTTTAATGACGTGCAGTAAATAGGGCAAAAAACAGCTTAAAGGGACATTATGCACTCATTTTTTCTTTGCATAAATGTTTTGTAGATGATCTATTTATATAGCCCCTAAAGTTTTCTTTTTAAAAAAAAATGTATAGTTTTGCTTATTTTTAAATAACATTGCTCTGATTTTCAGACTCCTAACCAAGCCCCAAAGTTTTATGTGAATACCGTCAGCTACCTTCTCCAGCTTGCTCCTGTTTGTGTAAAGGGTCTTTTCATATGCAAAAGAAGGAGGAGGGGGGGAGTGTCTTATCTCCCACTTGCAGTGGGCTTTCCAGCCACCTTTTCAACAGAGCTTAACTTAGAACTTCTAAGTAAGTTTTAAAACAGTTTTATATTGGATTTTAATATCAGGATCTGTGCATCTTATTCTTTATAGTAGTGTCTATTACATGCAGTTATATGAAAATGAGTGTATACTCTCCCTTTAAATAAATTTGCTGGATCACAATACCCCTCAGCAGTATCCCCCTCTGAGTAGGATGGTCTCTAAAACTCCATCACAAAGGAAAAAATTAGGCTACAATCTTTTATTGCAATTGCCTAAAATATGTTAAACATGTCTCTTTGGACCCTGTAACACAGATCCATATAAAGAAGGTAAAAAATATGGCACATTACATCAATGCTGAACCCAATGACCACCCTCGAGGGAGCAGACATAACCTATCTCCCGGTCGGCAAGTGGATCTATTGAACCGCGGGGAGATGAGAATGAGACAGAACATTTAGCTCCCGGGCGGCATGATAGATTTAACCCTTTAAGGACACAGCTTTCAGTTTGCTCAATTGTTTTATGACGGAAAAATTCCGTCATATGTCCTTAAGAGGTTAATAAACCGCCGGAAGAGAAAACAGACTCAAAATGTAAATAATGTTTTTTTTATAAAGACCGAGACAACAGTCAGCCTTCGTGGAAAACCCCACTAATAAAGCACAACTGCCCCCTTAGTTTCCCTATCTCAAGGGAAAGAGTCTCACAGTCATCTCCCAGTCGGCATGTAATCGCCAGGAGATGAGATAGATTGCAAGGGAAATTTTAGCTATACACCTAGGGAAATACCCCCTTATGCTTTTACCAATGGTCAGCACAGACATCTCCTGAGCAGCATGGTAGCTAATGAAACCGCTGGGAGAGTAAGTTCTCCAAAAGAGCTGTTCCCAATGTGTAGCTGTACCTGTGCTGTCTAGCATTGTCTCCCATGAGAGGAGAAAACATACCTGTATAAATAGCCCCTCACATTCTCTAAGGGCGTCTATACACAATTTGAGTGGCCAACTTCTGAGTCCTTTCTTTCTGTGCCCAGAAATAAAAAATGGCACTTACCTCGCCATCTGCTGACAGCAAAGGCAGCTCCCAGGCGTGTGAAGTCCTACTGCTCTTATGGACCTGAGGATTGCAAGGAAAATACTGAGTAAGATCCCTCAGATGTTTTTCCCCAAATAGGGCAGCAATACTATATGGGAGGCGCAGTGAGAATAATGTCCCACAAGTTCCCATTGCTTTAAAGCCACAAAATGCTCTACTGTAGAGACTGATCTGGTCTAGGCTACACCCCAGAACAAAGTAGCATGCTGTCGCACCACTTTAAAAATAATAAACTCTTGATTGAAGAATCTATAATTAACACCTCACTGTGCCTCTTCCTATCACTAACACAGGCAAAGAGAATGACTGGAGTGGGAGGGAAGGGAGGAGCTATATATACAGCCAAGAAATGGTCTAAGAACAGCTTGAAAACCATTTGGAAAAGTGCCTGAGAATTTTTACACGGCTAATACTCCCATAACCGCAACACCAGCAATACTCATCAATAAGAAGGAAATCGTGTATGATAATTAACTACATCAGATTGCTGGTGGGGCGATAGGAGTTCATCTGAACTACATTCAAAAAAGTGTGCGCACTAGAAGACCTGACAACTGAAGGAGCTGATAGGCGGATGACTATTCCGGATAAATCCAACCACCCGCTCTGAAAAAACATAATTTATGCTTACCTGATAAATTCCTTTCTTCTGTAGTGTGATCAGTCCACGGGTCATCATTACTTCTGGGATATTACTCCTCCCCAACAGGAAGTGCAAGAGGATTCACCCAGCAGAGCTGCATATAGCTCATCCCCTCTACGTCACTCCCAGTCATTCGACCAAGGACCAACGAGAAAGGAAAAGCCAAGGGTGAAGTGGTGACTGGAGTATAAATTAAAAAATATTTACCTGCCTTAAAAACAGGGCGGGCCGTGGACTGATCACACTACAGAAGAAAGGAATTTATCAGGTAAGCATAAATTATGTTTTCTTCTGTTAAGTGTGATCAGTCCACGGGTCATCATTACTTCTGGGATACCAATACCAAAGCAAAAGTACACGGATGACGGGAGGGATAGGCAGGCTCTTTATACAGAAGGAACCACTGCCTGAAGAACCTTTCTCCCAAAAATAGCCTCCGATGAAGCAAAAGTGTCAAATTTGTAAAATTTGGAAAAAGTATGAAGCGAAGACCAAGTTGCAGCCTTGCAAATCTGTTCAACAGAGGCCTCATTCTTGAAGGCCCAAGTGGAAGCCACAGCTCTAGTAGAATGAGCTGTAATTCTTTCAGGAGGCTGCTGTCCAGCAGTCTCATAAGCTAAACGAATTATGCTACGAAGCCAAAAAGAAAGAGGTAGCGGAAGCTTTTTGACCTCTCCTCTGCCCAGAGTAAATGACAAACAGAGAAGACGTTTGTCGAAATTCCTTAGTTGCCTGTAAGTAAAATTTTAGAGCACGGACTACATCCAGGTTGTGCAGTAGACGTTCCTTCTTTGAAGAAGGATTTGGGCATAAAGAAGGAACAACAATCTCTTGATTGATATTCCTGTTAGTAACTACCTTAGGTAAGAACCCAGGTTTAGTACGCAGGACTACCTTATCCGAATGAAAAATCAAATAAGGAGAATCACAATGTAAGGCTGATAATTCAGAGACTCTTCGAGCCGAGGAAATAGCCATTAAAAATAGAACTTTCCAAGATAACAACTTTATATCAATGGAATGAAGGGGTTCAAACGGAACGCCCTGTAAAACATTAAGAACAAGGTTTAAACTCCATGGTGGAGCAACAGTTTTAAACACAGGCTTAATTCTGGCCAAAGCCTGACAAAAAGCCTGGACGTCAGGAACTTCTGACAGACGTTTGTGTAACAGAATGGACAGAGCTGAGATCTGTCCCTTTAATGAACTAGCAGATAAGCCCTTTTCTAAACCTTCTTGTAGAAAAGACAATATCCTAGGAATCCTAACCTTACTCCAAGAGTAACCTTTGGATTCACACCAATATAGGTATTTACGCCATATCTTATGGTAAATCTTTCTGGTAACAGGTTTCCTAGCCTGTATTAAGGTATCAATAACTGACTCAGAAAATCCACGTCTTGATAAAATCAAGCGTTCAATTTCCAAGCAGTCAGCTTCAGAGAAGTTAGATTTTGATGTTTGAAGGGACCCTGTATCAGAAGGTCCTGTTTCAGAGGTAGAGACCAAGGTGGACAGGATGACATGTCCACCAGGTCTGCATACCAAGTCCTGCGTGGCCACGCAGGTGCTATTAGAATCACTGATGCTCTCTCTTGTTTGATTCTGGCAATCAATCGAGGAAGCAACGGGAAGGGTGGAAACACGTAAGCCATCCTGAAGTCCCAAGGTGCTGTCAGAGCATCTATCAGGACTGCTCCTGGATCCCTGGATCTGGACCCGTAACGAGGAAGCTTGGCGTTCTGTCGAGACGCCATGAGATCTATCTCTGGTTTGCCCCAACGTCGAAGTATTTGGGCAAAGACCTCCGGATGAAGTTCCCACTCCCCCGGATGAAAAGTCTGACGACTTAAGAAATCCGCCTCCCAGTTCTCCACTCCCGGGATGTGGATTGCTGACAGGTGGCAAGAGTGAGACTCTGCCCAGCAAATTATCTTTGATACTTCCATCATAGCTAGGGAGCTTCTTGTCCCTCCCTGATGGTTGATGTAAGCTACAGTCGTGATGTTGTCCGACTGAAACCTGATGAACCCCCGAGTTGTCAACTGGGGCCAAGCCAGGAGGGCATTGAGAACTGCTCTCAATTCCAGAATGTTCATTGGCAGGAGACTCTCCTCCTGACTCCATTGTCCCTGAGCCTTCAGAGAATTCCAGACGGCACCCCAACCTAGAAGGCTGGCGTCTGTTGTTACAATTGTCCAGTCTGGTCTGCTGAATGGCATCCCCCTGGACAGATGTGGCCGAGAAAGCCACCATAGAAGAGAATTTCTGGTCTCTTGATCCAGATTCAGAGAAGGGGATAAGTCTGAGTAATCCCCATTCCACTGACTTAGCATGCACAGTTGCAGTGGTCTGAGGTGTAAGCGTGCAAAGGGTACTATGTCCATTGCCGCTACCATTAAGCCGATTACCTCCATGCATTGAGCCACTGACGGGTGTTGAATGGAATGAAGGGTGCGGCAAGCACTTTGAAGTCTTGTTAGCCTGTCCTCTGTCAGGTAAATCTTCATTTCTACAGAATCTATAAGAGTCCCCAGGAAAAGAACTCTTGTGAGTGGAACGAGTGAACTTTTCTTTTCGTTCACCTTCCATCCATGTGACCTTAGAAATGCCAGCACTAACTCTGTATGAGACTTGGCAGTTTGAAAGCTTGAAGCTTGTATCAGAATGTCGTCTAGGTATGGAGCTACCGAGATTCCCCGCGGTCTTAGTACCGCCAGAAGAGCACCCAGAACCTTTGTGAAGATTCTTGGAGCTGTAGCCAATCCGAATGGAAGAGCCACAAACTGGTAATGCCTGTCTAGGAAGGCAAACCTTAGGTACCGATAATGATCTTTGTGAATCGGTATGTGAAGGTAAGCATCCTTTAAATCTACAGTGGTCATGTATTGACCCTCTTGGATCATAGGTAAAATTGTCCGAATAGTCTCCATCTTGAACGATGGAACTCTTAGGAATTTGTTTAGGATCTTTAAGTCCAGGATTGGTCTGAAAGTTCCCTCTTTTTTGGGAACCACAAACAGATTTGAGTAAAACCCCTGTCCCTGTTCCGATCGTGGAACTGGATGGATTACTCCCATTAACAAGAGCTCTTGTACGCAGCGTAGAAACGCCTCTTTCTTTGTCTGGATTGTTGACAATCTTGACAGATGAAATCTCTCTCTTGGAGGAGAGTATTTGAAGTCCAGAAGGTATCCCTGAGATATTATCTCTAGCGCCCAGGGATCCTGAACATCTCTTGCCCAAGCCTGGGCGAAGAGAGAAAGTCTGCCCCCCACTAGATCCGATCCCGGATCGGGGGCCCTCAATTCATGCTGTTTTAGGGGCAGCAGCAGGTTTCCTAGTCTGCTTGCCCTTGTTCCAGGACTGGTTAGGTTTCCAGCCTTGTCTGTAGCGAGCAACAGCTTCTTCCTGTTTTGGTGCAGAGGAAGTTGATGCTGCTCCTGCTTTGAAATTACGAAAGGAACGAAAATTAGACTGTCTAGTCTTGGCTTTGGCTTTGTCCTGAGGCAGGGCATGGCCTTTACCTCCTGTAATGTCAGCGATAATCTCTTTCAACCCGGGCCCGAATAAGGTCTGCCCTTTGAAAGGTATATTAAGCAATTTAGACTTAGAAGTAACATCAGCTGACCAGGATTTTAGCCACAGCGCCCTGCGTGCCTGAATGGCGAATCCTGAATTCTTCGCCGTAAGTTTAGTAAAATGTACTACGGCCTCCGAAATGAATGAATTAGCTAGTTTAAGGACTCTAAGCCTGTCCGTAATGTCGTCCAGAGTAGCTGAACCAATGTTCTCTTCCAGAGACTCAATCCAGAATGCCGCTGCAGCCGTGATCGGCGCAATGCATGCAAGGGGTTGCAATATAAAACCTTGTTGAACAAACATTTTCTTAAGGTAACCCTCTAACTTTTTATCCATTGGATCTGAAAAAGCACAGCTATCCTCCACCGGGATAGTGGTACGCTTAGCTAAAGTAGAAACTGCTCCCTCCACCTTAGGGACCGTTTGCCATAAGTCCCTTGTGGTGGCGTCTATTGGAAACATTTTTCTAAATATCGGAGGGGGTGAGAACGGCACACCGGGTCTATCCCACTCCTTAGTAACAATTTCAGTAAGTCTCTTAGGTATAGGAAAAACCTCAGTACTCGTCGGTACCGCAAAATATTTATCCAACCTACACATTTTCTCTGGTATTGCAACTGTGTTACAATCATTCAGAGCCGCTAACACCTCCCCTAGTAATACACGGAGGTTTTCCAGTTTAAATTTAAAATTTGAAATATCTGAATCCAGTCTGTTTGGATCAGAACCGTCACCCACAGAATGAAGTTCTCCGTCCTCATGTTCTGCCACCTGTGACGCAGTGTCTGACATGGCCCTAATATTATCAGCGCACTCTGTTCTCACCCCAGAGTGATCACGCTTACCTCTTAGTTCTGGTAATTTAGCCAAAACCTCAGTCATAACAGTAGCCATATCCTGTAATGTGATTTGCAATGGCCGCCCAGATGTACTCGGCGCTACAATATCACGCACCTCCCTCTGAGCGGGAGATGTAGGTACTGACACGTGAGGCGAGTTAGTCGGCATAACTCTCCCCTCGTTGTTTGGTGAAATTTGTACAGATTGACTTTTATTTAAAGTAGCATCAATACAGTTAGTACATAAATTTCTATTGGGCTCCACTTTGGCATTGCAACAAATGACACAGGTATCATCCTCTGAATCAGACATGTTTAACACACTAGCAAATAAACTTGCAACTTGGAAATACAATTCAATTAGAATAATATTAAAATGTACTGTGCCTTTAAGAAGCACAGAAGATCTATGACAGTTGAAAATTAATAAATTGAAACAGTTAAAGCCTCAATCCTTGTAAACAACACAACTTTAGCAAAGGTTTAATCCCATTAGCAAAGATAACAAATTCTGAAAGCAGGAAACAAATTACAGAATAAACGTTTTTTATCTCAGTCAAACTATAATTCTCACAGCTCTGCTGAGAGAAATTACCTCCCTCAAAATAAGTTTTGAAGACCCCTGAGCTCTGTAGAGATGAACCGGATCATGCAGGGAATACAATGAGTTGCTGACTGAAATATTTGATGCATAGAAAAAGCGCCAAAAAACGGCCCCTCCCCCTCACACACAGCAGTGAGGGAGAACAGAAACTGTCAGAAAAACAGATTAAGCAACTGCCAAGTGGAAAAATAGTGCCCAAACATTTATTCACACAGTACCTCAGCAAATGAAAACGATTTTACATTCCAGCAAAAACGTTAAACATAATCTCTAGTTATTAAACAGCTTTATGTATTTCTTACAGTGTAATTCTAGTGAAGTACCATTCCCCAGAATACTGAAGTGTAAAGTATACATACATGACATTATATCGGTATGGCAGGATTTTCTCATCAATTCCATTGTCAGAAAATAAAAACTGCTACATACCTCTATGCAGATTCATCTGCCCGCTGTCCCCTGATCTGAAGTTTACCTCACTCCTCAGATGGCCGAGAACAGCAATATGATCTTAACTACTCCGGCTAAAATCATAGCAAAACTCTGGTAGATTCTTCTTCAAACTCTGCCAGAGAGGTAATAACACACTCCGGTGCTATTTTAAAATAACAAACTTTTGATTGAAGATATAAAACTAAGTATAATCACCATAGTCCTCTCACACATCCTATCTAGTCGTTGGGTGCAAGAGAATGACTGGGAGTGACGTAGAGGGGAGGAGCTATATGCAGCTCTGCTGGGTGAATCCTCTTGCACTTCCTGTTGGGGAGGAGTAATATCCCAGAAGTAATGATGACCCGTGGACTGATCACACTTAACAGAAGAAACGAGAACCGCTGAGAAGTGGTGCCAAGGAATCGATCGAGGAGCTCTCAAACTGTTTGTAAATATACAGGTACCACCCAGTTATCTGACAAATAAGGTGACGATAAAAGAGGTACTATTCCCTTTATTCTGAGATATATGAACTTACCCTTCTTAATCTATTATTCACGAATCAACTTGTATTATCAACTTTACTCTGAGCCCTATGAATCCTCGTACATTGTACTAGCCGCAAATCAACTTCCAAAAATCAGTTCACAAAATCTGACTGGCTTATATTATAGAGAAGTAACGTTATTACTGTGTGTATCATTGTAACAAATATTGTGTTAGATTTTACAGAGTGGAAAAGATTATTTTAAATTGTTTAAAAAAACAACGGTTATATTAAGTTATTTTTTAGACCACAGTAGTAGCCATTCTTATTTAAGTTTTTATACTAGCTGCGACTGATTTATAATTGTCAGCGGATTGCAGGCGCAATTAACTTATTAATAGACACCGGTGTCTTCAGCATTTTAGTAAAATTATTGAGTGTTGAATGAATGTGAATTTTATTAAGGTTTCTTAATTATATTTAATTTCATATCGAATTAAAACATTGTTTGAAAGTATTTATTTGTTGGATATCTTTGTATAAATATTTGTACATTTGTACTTTAAATAGGTACAATTATTTGGGAACATTGTTTCTGGCCACATTTACTACCGTTAAATAGCAAAGAACAGACTGCCTCTGGGCGCCTCCCACACTCTTTTTTCGTATATATACAGCTCCGCTGTGGTGCTCTTTGCCTCCTCCTGCTGACCAGGGGGCGTAATCCCCCACAAGGATGAAATCCGTAGACTCATCGTATCTTTAAAAATAAATTTGCTTCCCTATTGACAGAGGCAAAGAGAATGACTGGGGATTATGGGTAGCAGAGTGATACTGATACTGGCCAGGAGGGATATTCCCACTAGTAATTGACGTTGTGGACTCACCATATCTTAGGAAAGAAATACACCAAGAGACTCCCCCTCACATTGCCAAACAGTTTAATCGATTTTACTGTGTATATAATAGAGGGTATAAGGTTGCATAAGGTAAATTAGTTGAATAGTAATCAGCAGCTAGTACCACATAATATAGTTTCCATAAATTACTAGAGTAAGTATGAAAAGTCTAAGTAATAAAGGTGGAATTAATAGGTTATGTTTATATCCCCTGGCTATGAAATTGGTGTACCTACTAATAGCCTGAGGGCTAAGTGGGTGCAAGAAATAGCTGCACTTATCTCAGATGCACCCACTCTACCGTGCATACTGGCGGCAGCTAAGACTGCTTCCGGTAGAGAGCCCATCCAGTATTGTGTACATCACAGCAGAGGATCTCTGTGTGGAGTATAACAATGACACAATAGTAGGCGGCTAAGGGGCCAGTCCTCACAACACCTGGTGCATGCTTATTACTAACTCCTTTACTGGGACTGATTCTGTCACTGCGCCATTCTCCCCTCTGTCTCTCAGTAGCAGCATTCTGAAGGGAAAATAGGCCTCAAATTGGTCTGATGACCCCTCTACAAAAAGAATCTGGAGCTCATTTAATTCTTCACCTTCTTCTTGTGAGGCAAATAAAAGACTAGGATACCAGAGAGGTTGGAAATATTAAGGATATTTGGGAATCTCTGCCTCTTTCTAGTGGCCAGGAGTTGAATCCCAGGAGTAATGTCTTGTAGACTCTCGCCACCTTATGAAAGAAAATCCCTTTAATCACCACCTCACTAGGGAAACTTCATGAAGCTTATACCATTCCATCAACTTCTGACACTAAACACCACCCTAAAAATTCCTGGACTATGCAAGACTATGCCGGTTACGAAATCTACCTGAAAATCAACCCTTATTAATTTAAACATACAAATGGACAACTGTTCTGCACCAGAAGTGAAAAGATTTATCCAGTAAATTACTTCTTTCCAGCCCTAGATCTTAGAAAAGGAAAACGAAAGCTGAAAAACAGAACAAATGCACATACTAATTATTATGGGCCAAACCCTGTATGTTAGTATATTAAGATAATAAATCATAACTATCAGGGAAAAAGAACATATGTGACATACTAGCTAATTATCTATGTGGGTTTTTTTTTCTTTTGTTTGTTTTTCTCAGATCATCTTAAAACATTTTTGTTTATTTCATAAAAATAACAAAGACAACCTACCTTATCTTTTAGCAAAATCTCATAGGTTGTAAGTAGTGCATTAAACTTCATCTTCTTGCTCTGCTGATGAACCCACTCATATTCCCGTATCTTTAAAAGAACAAATAAAAAATATAAGCTACATCAGATAAGCAAGGCAATGTTTGTAATTATCTGAAAACTCAAAAACCACATTAATTGGCTGTGCTATGCACACTTACTGTGTTTCTGCTCCCAAGGTCTCCTATGTATACCACTACATTTATATCAGGTGCCCAGATTTCAAACTCTCGCTGCCATGAAGTTAAGGTAGATAAGGGAACTACTAAAATGAAGGGACCATAAAGTAGGTGTTGGTGAAACAGGTAGGACAGGAAAGATATGGTCTGAATGGTCTTTCCCAAGCCCATCTCATCAGCAAGAATCACACTGTTGTTCCTACAAACAGTAGAAAACAGACTAAAAAAAAGAAGAATACACAAAACAAAAATACAAAAACCAACACTGTTGCAGCAATGAAAGAAAATTTGCACATTACACCAAAATAAATATGCATATTTATTATGCCACACTGGATCAGTGCAAGACTGATAACTATGTACACTTGGATAGCACTCACATTCTTTAACGGCTAAATAAGTATAGAGCAACATGATTGTGGCAGAAATAAGCAGTTTTAAAAAGTAACCTTTATTAGAAAATGTAAAAAAAAAAAAAAAAAACATAATTTATGTAAGAACTTACCTGATAAATTCATTTCTTTCATATTAGCAAGAGTCCATGAGCTAGTGACGTATGGGATATACATTCCTACCAGGAGGGGCAAAGTTTCCCAAACCTCAAAATGCCTATAAATACACCCCTCACCACACCCACAAATCAGTTTAACAAATAGCCAAGAAGTGGGGTGATAAGAAAAAAGTGCGAAAGCATAAAAAATAAGGAATTGGAATAATTGTGCTTTATACAAAAAAATCATAACCACCACAAAAAAGGGTGGGCCTCATGGACTCTTGCTAATATGAAAGAAATGAATTTATCAGGTAAGTTCTTACATAAATTATGTTTTCTTTCATGTAATTAGCAAGAGTCCATGAGCTAGTGACGTATGGGATAATAAATACCCAAGATGTGGAGCTTCCACGCAAGAGTCACTAGAGAGGGAGGGATAAAATAAAGACAGCCAATTCCGCTGAAAAAAATAATCCACACCCTAAAACAAAGTTTAAATCTTATAATGAAAAAAACTGAAATTATAAGCAGAAGAATCAAACTGAAACAGCTGCCTGAAGTACTTTTCTACCAAAAACTGCTTCAGAAGAAGAAAACACATCAAAATGGTAGAATTTAGTAAAAGTATGCAAAGAAGACCAAGTGGCTGCTTTGCAAATCTGATCAACCGAAGCTTCATTCCTAAACGCCCAGGAAGCAGAAACTGACCTAGTAGAATGAGCTGTAATCCTTTGAGGCGGAGTTTTACCCGACTCGACATAAGCATGATGAATCAAGGATTTTAACCAAGATGCCAAAGAAATGGCAGAAGCCATCTGACCTTTCCTAGAACCGGAAAAGACAACAAATAGACTAGAAGTCTTTCGGAAATCCTTAGTAGCTTCAACATAATATTTCAAAGCTCTAACTACATCCAAAGAATGCAACGATCTTTCCTTAGAATTCTTAGGATTAGGACACAATGAAGGAACCACAATTTCTCTACTAATGTTGTTAGAGTTCATAACTTTAGGTAAAAATTTAAATGAAGTTCGCAACACCGCCTTATCCTGATGAAAAATCAGAAAAGGAGAATCACAAGAAAGAGCAGATAACTCTGAAACTCTTCTAGCAGAAGAGATGGACAAAAGGAACAAGACTTTCCAAGAAAGTAATTTAATGTCCAAAGAATGCATAGGTTCAAACGGAGGAGCTTGTAAAGCCCTCAGAACCAAATTCAAACTCCAAGGTGGAGAGATTGACTTAATGACAGGTTTGATACGAACCAAAGCCTGAACAAAACCATGAATATCAGGAAGTTTAGCAATCTTTCTGTGAAAACACAGAAAGAGCAGAAATTTGTCATTTCAAAGAACTTGCAGACAAACCTTTATCCAGACCATCCTGAAGAAATTGTAAAATTCTAGGAATTCTAAAAGAATGCCAGGAAAAATGATGAGAAGAGCACCAAGAGATGCAAGTCTTCCAGACTCGATAATATATCTTCCTAGATACAGTTTTACGAGCCTGTAACATAGTATTAATTACGTAGTCAGAGAAACCTCTATGACTGAGAATCAAGCGTTCAATCTCCATACCTTCAAATTTAAGGATTTGAGACCCTGATGGAAAAAAGGACCTTGCGATAGAAGGTCTGGTCTTAACGGAAGAGTCCATGGTTGGCAAGTAGCCATCCAAACAAGATCCGCATACCAAAACCTGTGAGGCCATGCTGGAGCCACCAGCAGAACAAACAAACGCTCCTTTAGAATCTTGGAAATCACTCTTGGAAGAAGAACTAGAGGCGGAAAGATATAGGCAGGATGATACTTCCAAGGAAGTGACAATGCATCCACTGCTTCCGCCTGAGGATCCCTGGATCTGGACAGATACCTGGGAAGCTTCTTGTTTAGATGAGAAGCCATCAGATATATTTCTGGAAGTCCCCAGATTTGAACAATCTGAAGAAATACTTCTGGGTGAAGAGACCATTCGCCCGGATGTAATGTTTGGCGACTGAGATAATCCGCTTCCCAATTGTCTATACCTGGGATGTGAACCGCAGAAATTAGACAGGAGCTGGATTCTGCCCATACAAGTATTCGAGATACTTCTTTCATAGCCAGAGGACTGTGATTCCCTCCTTGATGATTGACATATGCCACGGTTGTGACATTGTCCGTCTGAAAACAAATGAACGACTCTCTCTTTAAAAGAGGCCACGACTGAAGAGCTCTGAAAATCGCACGGAGTTCCAAAATGTTGATTGGTAATCTCGCCTCCTGAGATTCCCAAACCCCCTGTGCTGTCAGAGACCCCATACAGCTCCCCAACCTGTCAGACTTGCATCTGTTGAGATCACAGTCCAGGTCGGAAGAACAAAAGAAGCCCCCTGAACTAAACGATGGTGGTCTAACCACCACGTCAGAGAGTGTCGTACATTCGGTTTTAAAGATATTAATTGTGATATCTTTGTATAATCCCTGCACCACTGGTTCAGCATACAGAGCTGAAGAGGTCGCATGTGAAAACGAGCAAAGGGGATCGCGTCCGATGCAGCAGTCATAAGACCTAGAATTTCCATGCATAAAGCTACCGAAGGGAATGATTGAGACTGAAGGTTTCGACAAGCTGAAACCAATTTCAGACGTCTCTTGTCCGTCAGAGACAAAGTCATGGACACTGAATCTATTTGGAAACCTAAAAAGGTTACCCTCGTCTGAGGAATCAACAAACTCTTTGGTAAATTGATCCTCCAACCATGTTCTTGAAGAAACGATACGAGTCGATTCGTATGAGATTTTGCTAAATGTGAAGACTGAGCAAGTACCAAGATATCATCCAAATAAGGAAATACCACAATACCCTGTTCTCTGATTACAGATAGTAGGGCACCGAGAACCTTTGTAAAAATCCTTGGAGCTGTTGCTAGGCCAAACGGCAGAGCCACAAACTGGTAATGCTTGTCTAGAAAAGAGAATCTCAGAAACTGAAAATGATATGGATGAATCGGAATATGCAGATATGCATCCTGTAAATCTATTGTGGACATATAATGCCCTTGCTGAACAAAAGGCAGAATAGTCCTTATAGTTACCATTTTGAATGTTGGTATTCTTATATAACGATTCAATATTTTTAGATCCAATACCGGTCTGAAGGAATTCTCCTTCTTTGGAACAATGAATAGATTTGAGTAAAACCCCAGACCCTGTTCCAAAACTGGAACTGGCATAATTACTCCAGCCAACTCTAGATCTGAAACACATTTCAGAAACGCTTGAGCCTTCACTGGATTTAAAGGGATGCGAGAAAGAAAAAATCTTCTTGCAGGGGGCCTTATCTTGAAACCTATTCTGTACCCTTGTGAAACAATGTTATGAATCCAAAGACTGTGAATCGAATTGATCCAAATTTCTTTGAAAAATCGTAATCTGCCCCCTACCAGCTGGGCTGGAATGAGGGACGCACCTTCATGTGGACTTGGGAGCTGGCTTTGGCTTTCTAAAAGGCTTGGATTTATTCCAGACTGGAGATGGTTTCCAAACTGATACTGTTCCTGTAGGGGAAGGATCAGGCTTTTGTTCCTTATTGTGACGAAAGGAACGAAAACGATTAGCAGCCCTAAATTTACCTTTAGATTTTTTATCCTGTGGTAAAAAAGTTCCTTTCCCCCCAGTAACAGTTGAAATAATAGAATCCAACTGTGAACCAAACAATTTATTACCTTGGAAAGAAAGGGAAAGCAAAGTTGACTTAGAAGACATATCTGCATTCCAAGTTTTAAGCCATAAAGCTCTTCTAGCTAAAATAGCTAAAGACATATACCTGACATCAACCCTAATGATGTCAAAGATGGCATCACAAATAAAGTTATTAGCATGTTGAAGAAGATTAACAATGCTATGAGAATTATGATCTGTCACTTGTTGTGCTAAGGCCTCCAACCAGAAAGTTGAAGCTGCAGCAACATCCGCCAAAGATATAGCAGGCCTAAGAAGATTACCTGAACATAAATATGCTTTTCTTAGAAAGGATTCAATTTTCCTATCTAAAGGATCTTTAAAGGAAGTACTATCTGCCATAGGAATAGTAGTACGTTTAGCAAGAGTAGAGATAGCCCCATCAACTTTAGGGATTTTATCCCAAAACTCTAATCTGTCAGATGGCACAGGATATAATTTCTTAAACCGTTTTGAAGGCGTAAATGAATTACCCAAATTATTCCATTCCCTGCAAATTACTTCAGAAATAGCATCAGGGACGGGAAAAACCTCCGGAATAACTTCAGGAGATTTAAAAACTGTGTTTAAACGTTTAGATTTAGTAACAAGAGGACCAGATTCCTCTATTTCTAATGCAATTAAGACTTCTTTAAGTAAAGAACGAATAAATTCCATTTTAAATAAATATGAAGATTTATCAGTGTCAATCTCTGAAACAGAATCCTCTGAACCAGACAAATCATCATCAGAAACAGAATCAGAATGATGATGTTCATTTAAAAATTCATCTGAAAAATGAGAAGTTTTAAAAGACCTTTTACGTTTACTGGAAGGAGGAATAACAGACATAGCCTTCCTAATAGATTTAGAAACAAAATCTCTTATATTAACAGGAACACCCTGAGTATTAGATGTTGATGGAACAGCAACAGGTAATGGAGCATTACTAAAGGAAATGTTATCTGCATTAGCAAGTTTATCATGACATTGATCACAAACAACTGCCGGAGGAACAGTTACCACAAGCTTACAGCAAATACACTTAACTTTGGTAGATCCAGCATCAGGCAGCGATTTTCCAGAAGTAGCTTCTAATTCAGGGTCAATCTGAGACATCTTGCAATATGCAATAGAAAAAACAACATATAAAGCAAAATTGATCAAATTCCTTAAATGACAGTTTCAGGAATGGGAAAAAATGCCAATGAACAAGCTTCTAGCAACCAGAAGCAAATAAACAACTAGACTTAAATAATGTGGAGACAATAAAGACGCCCATATTTTTTAGCGCCAAAAAAAACGCTCACATTATTTGGTGCCTAAATGCTTTTGGCGCCAAAATGACGCCACATCCGGTGACGCCGACATTTTTGGCGCAAAAACGTCAAAAACATTACGCAACTTCCGGCGACAAGTATGACGCCGGAAATGAGAAAAAAAATTTGCGCCAAAAAAGTCCGCGCCAAAAATGACGCAATAAAAAGAAGCATTTTCAGCCCCCGCGAGCCTAACAGCCCACAGGAAAAAAGTCAAATTTTAAGGTAAGAAAAATTTAATAATTCATATGCATTATCCCAAATAATGAAACTGACTGTCTGAAATAAGGAATATCGAACATCCTGAATCAAGGCAAATAAATGTTTAAACACATATATTTAGAACTTTATATAAAAGTGCCCAACCATAGCTTAGAGTGTCACAAAAAATAAGACTTACTTACCCCAGGACACTCATCTACATATAGTAGAAAGCCAAACCAGTACTGAAACGAGAATCAGTAGAAGTAATGGTATATATAAGAGTATATCGTCGATCTGAAAAGGGAGGTAAGAGATGAATCTCTACGACCGATAATAGAGAACCTATGAAATAGACCCCGTAGAAGGAGATCATTGAATTTAAATAGGCAATACTCTCTTCACATCCCTCTGACATTCACTGCACACTGAGAGGAAAACCGGGCTCCAGCCTGCTGCGAAGCGCATATCAACGTAGAATCTAGCACAAACTTACTTCACCACCTCCAAGGGAGGCAAAGTTTGTAAAAACTGATTTGTGGGTGTGGTGAGGGGTGTATTTATAGGCATTTTGAGGTTTGGGAAACTTTGCCCCTCCTGGTAGGAATGTATATCCCATACGTCACTAGCTCATGGACTCTTGCTAATTACATGAAAGAAAAAAACATTCACACACAACTTAAAAAAAAAAGTGAGTTTTTGCTGGTAAGAAATAATGGTAGATGAACCCACATATATGGCAGGGATGGTACTTCAATAAATATGAGATACAGACCTAGGATGTAGGTATTAATCCATAGCCCTTTGAGAAAGTCAGGAAGTGGTGAAACATCTCAGGGGACAGGGGGGAGTTTAGTAGCTTTTAACTAGCAAGGAGAAGCTGGTAATTTAGCTGATACAAGCTGGAAAAAAACAAAATTATGCTTACCTGATTTTATTTCCTTCTGTATGAGGAGAGTCCACAGCATCATTCCTTACTGTTGGGAAATACTGAACCTGGCCACCAGGAGGCGGCAAAGACACCCCAGCCAAAGGCTTAAATAATCCCCCTAAAGCAAAAACATCAAATTTGTAGAACTTTGAAAAGTCCAGATTATGAAGTAAACGTTACTTCGAAGGAGGAGGATTAGGACATAAGGAAGGAACCACAATCTCTTGATTGATGTTACGATCAGACACCATCTTAAGAAGAAAACCTAAGCGGGTAAATAAAACAGCCTTATCAGTGTGGAATAAGGAGATAAGGAGGCTCACATTGCAAGGCAGCCATTTCAGAAACTCTGCGTGCCGATGCAATAGTCAATAGAAAAAGAACCTTCCAGGACAACAACTTAATGTTATCCGAAAGCATAGGCTCACATGGAGTCCGTTGCAAAAATTTAAGAACAAGATTCAAACTCCAAGGTGGAGCGTTAGATCTAAACACAGGTCTGATCCTGATCCTTAATGAAGGATTGCACGTCAGGGAGCTCCGCAAGCCGCTTGTGCAGCAAAACAGAAAGGGAAGAATACTGTCCCCTCAGGGAACTGGCAGAAAGGCCCTTCTCCAGACCCTCCTGGAGAAAGGAAAGAATCCTGGCAGCCTTGAACTTATGCCAGGTGAAATTACGCTCCTCACACCAGAAGTAAGCAAGCTCTTCACACCTAATGATAGATGTGACGTGTAACAGGCTTACAAGCCTGAATGAGAGTGTCAATAAACCTCTCAGAAAAACCTCTTTTGGCTAAGACTAAGCATTCAATTACCACGCAGTGAGCCTCAGAGAATCTAGATTTTGATGAACAAAAGGACCCTGTTCCAGCAGATCCCTGCGATATGGTAACTTTCGCGGAAGAGCTGAGGACTTCCCCACCAGATCAGCGAACCACATCCTTGACAGGCATGATGGAGCAATCAGTATCACTGATGCCTGCTCCTGCTTGATACGGGCTACTACACGAGTGAGAAGTGGTAACGGTGGAAAAATATAAATTAGATTGAACCTCCAAGGCACTGCTAATGCATCTGTTAGCTCTGCCTGAGGATCCCTGGACCGCGACCCATATCTGGGCAGCTTGTAATTGAGCCGGGATGCCATGAGATCTATCTCTGGAGTCCCCCGTCTGTTGCAAATCTCCGCTAACACCTCGGGATGGAGAGACCATTCCTCCAGGTGAAAAAATTGTCTGCTGAGGAAATCCACTTCCCAGTTGTCCACACCGGAATGTGGATCACTGACAGCGAGCAGTTGTGGGCCTCCAACCACTCCAGAATCTGAGATACTTCCATCATTGCTAGGGAGCTCCTTGTTCCCCCTCTGAAGTTATGTTGTCTGATTGGAATCTGATCAACTGGGACAAACCCAGAAGAGGCAAAGCCTTTAGAGCATTGAAGATCGCTCGAAGTTCCAAAATGTTGATCGGGAAAAGGGATTCCTCTCGAGTCCACAGGCCCTGTACCTTCCTGGCACCCCAAAGTGCTCCCCATCCTGACAGACTTCCGCCCGTAGTCACAATCTCCCAGGATGCTCTCAAGAAGGATGTTGCTTGGGACAGGTGATCTGGACAGAGCCACCAGGAGATTGATTCTCTTGACCGGTTGTCCAGAGAAATCTGTTGAGACAGATCTGAATGATTGCCGTTCCACTGTCTCAGCATGCACAGCTGAAGAGGTCTGAGATGGAATCTGGCAAAAGGAATGATGTCCATGCTGGACACCATGAGACCAATCACCTCCATACACCGAGCTACACAGGGTCTTAAGGGGGTCTGGAGGGCAAGACAAGCGGAAGTTAGCTTGTAACGTCTCTGGTCTGTAAGAAATATCCTCATGGATATGGAGTCTATTATAGTACACAGGAATTCCACCCTGGTACTGGGAATAAGAGAACTCTTTTCTAAGTTTATCTTCCATCGATGAGATCGAAGAAGAGATAGAAGGGCTTTCGAATGGTCCTCTGCCAGACAGGATGGTACTTGAACCAGAATATCATACAAGTATGGCGCCTCTGGTTCTGGCCACTGCAAGCAGAACTCCTAGAACCTTCGCAAAAACTCTTGGAGCAGTAGCGAGACCAAACGTAAGTGCAATAAACTGGAAGTGCTGGTCCAGGAACGCAAATCTTAGGAACTTGAAGTGTTCCTTGTGTATTGGAACATGAAGGTAAGCATCCTTCAGATCTATGGTGGTCATGAACTGTCCTTCCTCAACTAAGGGAAGGATGGACCTTATTGCTCCATCTTGAATTAGGGGACAGATAGGAAATTGTTTAAGCACTTTAGGTCCAGAATCGGGTAGAAAGTCCGCTCCTTCTTTGGGACCACAAAAAAGTTTGAATAGAATCCCAGACCTCTTTCTGCAAGAGATACCGGGACAATGACTCCCACCAGGGAGGAGAGATCCCTCACACACCCCAGAAAGGCTTCTCTCTTTTCTGGCCATGAAGACAGGTTTGACAAGAGTAATCTGCCCCTGGGTGGATGAGACTTGAAACCTATCCTGTATCGCTGAGAGATGACCTCTAGGACCCACGGGTCTTTTACGTCCCCAAACCAAGCGTCCCAAACCAAGTCTGCCCCCTACACGATGCAGAGCCGGATCGCGGGCCGCCTCTTCATGCCGACTTTGTCTCGGCAGGCTTCTTGTTCTGCTTGGATTTATTTCAGGACTGAGCCGGCTTCCAAGTCCCCTTGGATTTTGCTTGGGCATTGACGAGGGCTGCTGACGTTGGGATTGATCCAAACGAAGAGAACGAAAATTAGGAACTTGTCATTTAGGTTTGTTGCTCGTATCCTGCGGAAAAAAAAGGCACCTTTGCCTCCAGTAACCGTGGAGATAATTGAGTCCAGGCCTGGACCAAATAGAATCTTTCCCTTAAATGGGAGGGAAAGAAGTCTTGACTTCAAAGTCATCTCCGCAGACAAGGACTTCAGCCAGAGTATCCTACGGGCTTGAACAGAAAAAAAAATGGAAGCCTTGGCATTCAGGTGAATAATTAGCATATTTACATCACAAATAAAAGAATTAGCCACCCTTAAAGACATAATTCTTTCCTGGATCACGTTGAGGGGACCATCCACCTCGATCAACTCAGATAAGGAGTCACACCAGTAGATAGTCGCTCCCGCAACAACAGCTGCTGCTGGTTGAAACAAATATCCCGTATGTTGAAACATCTTTCTTAACAGAGTTTCTATTTTCTTATCCATGGGCTCATTAAACAACTAACTATCCTCAAGCGGTATAGTAAAGCGTTTAGCAAGCATGGAGATAGCACCATCCAACTTAGGGATGGAGCCCCACAACTCCAATTGAGAGTCCGGGAACAATTTTTTAAAGGAAGAAGGGGAAAATGAAGAACCAATTCTTTCCCATTCATTCTTAATAATGTTCGCCATCTTTACAGGAACCGGGAAAGTTTGTGGTACAACCCTGTCCTCGTAGACCTTATCTAATTTAGGAATCAAATGTTCCTCAGGCAATTTGGGCTCTGGAACCTCTAACGTAGCCAAAACTTCCTTCAACAGAAAGCGTAAATGCTCAATCCTAAATCTAAAGTCTGGTTCCTCCGCAGCTAGAGGCAGCAGATTCCAACCCAGAAAGAGAACCCTCTGAAGTAACAGTGGCGCCCTCATCAACGGATAATCTTGTATCAGATAAATATAAAAAAAAAGCTAGTAGATGATCCCTGGGAAGGATAGCAATATTTAACCTTTTGCTTAGCAGGGCGAGGTAAAGCACTAAAGGCTGCAGACACTGCCATTTGCAATTGCTCAGTAAAGTCTGACTGTAAAAGGGCCCCTTCCAGATGGAGGATTAGGAGTGCTACGGGAAGCTGTGTATTAGGAGATGACTGTAGGGTGCGCACCTCACGGGACGGAGACGTCTCAGAGGTGAACGGCTCAGTGGTATTAAACATGTTAACTTTCCTTGACATGATTACTTTATCAAGGCACCTGGAACATAATTGAGCAGGCGGGTATACTGAGGCCTCCTCACAATATAGACCGGTATTAGATTTAGGTACAGAGGGAGTACCCTCTAACGCATAATAATCCTCCATAGCTTGCGCTTATGAAGCAGAGGATAGATGAGATAAAACGGCACCTTTATACCCCCAATGGCTGGGGCACTTACCACCCCCCCTATGGCCAAGGCCAAACAGAAAAAACATAATTTATGTAAGAACTTACGTGATAAATTCATCTCTTTCATATTGGCAAGAGTCCATGAGCTAGTGACATATGGGATATACAATCCTACCAGGAGGGGCAAAGTTTCCCAAACCTCAAAATGCCTATAAATACACCCCTCACCACACCCACAATTCAGTTTAACGAATAGCCAAGCAGTGGGGTGATAAAGAAAGGAGTAGAAAGCATCAACAAAGGAAATTTGGAAATAATTGTGCTTTATACAAAAAATCATAACCACCATAAAAAGGGTGGGCCTCATGGACTCTTGCCAATATGAAATAAATGAATTTATCAGGTAAGTTCTTACATAAATTATGTTTTCTTTCATGTAATTGGCAAGAGTCCATGAGCTAGTGACATACAGGATATCAATACCCAAGATGTGGATCTCCACTCAAGAGTCACTAGAGAGGGAGGGAATAAAATAAAAACAGCCATATACCGCTGAAGAAATTAATCCACAACCCAAAAAAATAAGTTTATTTTCATTTTTGAAAGAAAAAAAGCTTAAATCAAAAGCAGAAGAATCAAACTGAAACAGCTGCCTGAAGAACTTTTCTACCAAAAACTGCTTCCGAAGAAACAAATACATAAAAACGGTAGAATTTAGGAAATGTATGCAAAGAGGACCAAGTAGCTGCTTTGCAAAACTAATCAACTGAAGCTTCATTCTTAAAAGCCCACGAAGTGGAGACTGATCTAGTAGAATGAGCTATAATTCTCTAAGCTTAATGAATCAAAAGCTTTAACCAAGAGGCCAAGGAAATAGCAGAGGCCATCTGAACTTTCCTAGGACCAGAAAATATAATAAATAGACTAGAAGTCTTCCTGAAATTTTTAGTAGCTTCAACATATTTCAAAGCTCTCACCACATACAAAGAATGTAAGGATCTTTCCAAAGGATTCTTAGGATTAGGACACAAGGAAGGGACAACAATTTCTCTACTAATGTTGTTAGAATTCACAACCTTAGGTAAAAATTCAATAAAGTCTGCAAAACCGCCTTATCCTGATGAAAATCACAAAAGGAGATTCAAAAGAAAGAGCAGATAGCTCAGAAACTCTTCTAGCAGAAGAGATAGCCAAAAGGAACAACACTTTCCAAGAAAGTAGTTTAATGTCCAAAGAATGCATAGGCTCAAATGGAGGAGCCTGTAAAGCCTTCAGAACCAAATTAAGACTCCAAGGAAGAGAAATTGATTTAATGACAGGCTTAATACGAACTAAAGCCTGTACAAAACAGTGTATATCAGGAAGTATAGCAATCTTTCTGTGAAATAAAACAGAAAGAGCGGGGATTTGTCCTTTCAAGGAACTTGCAGACAAACCCTTATCCAAACCATCCTGAAGAAACTGTAAAATTCTAGGAATTCTAAAAGAATGCCAGGAGAATTTATGAGAACACCATGAAATGTAAGTCTTCCAAACTCTATAATAAACCTTCCTAGAGACTGATTTACGAGCTTGTAACATAGTATCAATCACTGAGTCAGAGAAACCTCTATGACTTAGTACTAAGCGTTCAATTTCCATACCTTCAAATTTAATGATTTGAGATCCTGATGGAAAAACGGACCTTGAGAAAGTAGGTCTGGCCGTAACGGAAGTAGTCAAGGCGGGAAACTGGACATCCGAACCAGATCCGCATACCAAAACCTGTGTGGCCATGATGGCGCTACCAGCAACACAAATGATTGTTCCATGATGATTTTGGAAATCACTCTTGGAAGGAGAACTAGAGACGGGAAGATGTAAGCAGGATGATAACACCAAGGAAGTATCAGCGCATCCACTACTTCCGCCTGAACATCCCTGGACCTGGACACGTATCTGGGAAGTTTCTTGTTTAGATGAGAGGCCATGAGATCTATCTCTGGAAGACCCCACATCTGAACAATCTGAGAAAAAACATCTGAATGGAGAGACCACTCCCCTGGATGTAAAGTCTGGCAGCTGAGATAATCCGCTTCCCAATTGTCTACACCTGGGATATGCACCGTAGAGATTAGACAGGAGCTGGAATCCGCCCAAACAAGTATTCAAGATACTTCTTTCATAGCTTGGGGACTGTGAGTCCCACCCTGATGATTGACATATGCCACTGTTGTGATAATGTCTGTCTGAAAACAAATGAACGGTTCTCTCTTTAACAGAGGCCAAAACTGAAGAGCTCTGAGAATTGCACGGAGCTCTAAAATATTTATTGGAAACCTCGCCTCTTGAAATTTCCAAACCCCTTGTGCTGTCAGAGATCCTCAAACAGCTCCACAACCTGAAAGACTCGCATCTGTTGTAATCACAGTCCAGGTTGGCCGAACAAAAGAACTAAACGATGGTGATCTATCCACCATGTCAGAGAGTGTCGTTCATTGGGATTAAAGGATATTAATTGTGATATCTTTGTATAATCCCTGCACCATTGATTCAGCATACAAAGCTGAAGAGGTCTCATGTGAAAATGAGCAAAGGGGATAGCGTCCGATGCTGCAGTCATGAGACCTAAAACTTCCATGCACATAGCCACTGAAGGGAATGACTGAGATTGAAGGTGCCGGCAGGCTGCAACCAATTTTAAACGTCTCTTGTCTGTTAGAGACAGAGTCATGGACACTGAATCTATCTGGAAGCCTAAAAAGGTGACCCTTGTCTGAGGAATCAAGAAACTTTTTGGTAAATTGATCCTCCAACCATGTTTCCAAAGAAACAACACTAGTTGATTCGTGTGAGATTCTGCAGTACGTAAAGACTGAGCTAGTACAAAGATATTGTCCAAATAAGGAAACACCGCAATACCCTGTTCTCTGATTACAGAGAGTAGGACACCCAGAAACTTTGAAAAGATTCTTGGAGCGGTTGCTAGGCCAAATGGAAAAGCAACAAATTGGTAATGCTTGTCTAGAAAAGAGAATCTCAGAAACTGATAATGTTCTGGATTAATCGGAATATGAAGGTATGCATCCTGCAAATCTATTGTGGACATATAATGTCCTCGCTGAACAAAAGGCAGAATAGTCCTTATAGTCACCATCTTGAAAGTTGGTACTCTTACATAAAGATTCAAAATTTTCAGATCCAGAACTGGTCTGAATAAATTTTCCTTCTTTGGGACAATGAATAGATTTGAATAAAACCCCAAACCTTGTTCCAGAAGAGGAACTGGCATGATTACCCCGAAGACTCCAGGTCTGAAACACACTTCAGGAAAGCCTGAGCTTTTACTGGATTTACTGGGATACATGAGAGAAAAAATCTTCTCACAGGAGGTCTTACTCTTGAGAGACAATGCTCTGAATCCATTGATTTTGAACAGATTTTATCCAAATATCCTTGAAAAACCTTAATCTGCCCCCTACCAGCTGAGCTGGAATGAGGGCCGCACCTTCATGCGGACTTAGGAGCTGATTTTGGTTTCCTAAAAGGCTTGGATTTATTCCAATTTGAGGAAGGCTTCCAATTGGAGGCAGATTCCTTGAGGGGAGGATTGAGTTATTGTTCCTTATTCTGACGAAAGGAACGAAAACGGTTAGATTTACCCTTAGGTTTTTTATCCTGAGGCAGAAAAACTCCCTTTCCCCCAGTAACAGTTGAAATAATAGAATCCAACTGAGAACCAAGTAAATTATTACCTTGGAAAGAAAGATAGTAATCTAGATTTAGATGTCATATCAGCATTCCAAGATTTAAGCCACAAAGCTCTTCTAGCTAATATAACTAAAGACATGGATCTAACATCACAAATAAAACGATTAGCATGTTGCAGTAAGCAAATAATGCTAGATATGTCAGAATCCAATTCTTGTTGCGCTAAATTCTCCAACCAGAAAGTTGATGCAGCCGCAACATCAGCCAAAGAAATTGCAGGTCTAAGAAGATGACCTGAATATAAATAGGCCTTCCTTAGATAAGATTCAAGCTTCCTATCTAAAGGATCCTTAAAGGAAGTACTATCTTCCATAGGAATAGTGGTACGTTTAGCAAGAGTAGAAATAGCCCCATCATCTTTGGGGATCTTTTCCCAAAACTCTATAGATTTTGCTGGCAAAGGATACAATTTTTTAAACCTTTAAGAAGGAATAAAAGAAGTACCTGGCTTATTCCATTATTAGAAATCATATCAGAAATAGCCTCAGGAATAGGAAAAAACCCTGGAGAAACCACAGGAGGTTTAAAAACAGCATTTAAACGTTTATTAGACTGAACGTCAAGAGGACTGGTTACCTCAATATCCAAAGTAATTAACACTTCTTTTAATAAAGAACGCATATACTCAATTTTAAATAAATAAGTAGATTTGTTAGTGTCAATGTCTGAGGAGGATCTTCTGAATCAGATAGATCCTCATCAGAAGAGGATAAATTATCATATTGTTGGTCATTTGAAATGTCATCAACAAAATGAGAAGTTTTAAAAGACCTATTACATTTATTTGAAGGTGGAAATGCAGACAAAGCCTTCAGAATAGAATCAGAAACAAATTCTTTAAAATTTACAAGTATATAATGCACATTAGAAGTTGAAGGAACTGCAACTGGCAATGTACTATTACTGATAGACACATTATCTGCATGTAAAAGTTTATCAAAACAACTATTACAAATGACATTCGGCGATACAATTTCTACAATTTTACAACAAATGCACTTAGCTTTGGTAGAACCGATGTCAGGCAGCAATGTTCCAGCAGAAGCTTCTGAGGCAGGATCAAAGTGAGACATCTTGCAAAATGTAAGAGAAAAAACAACATATAAAGCAAAATTATCTATTTCCTTATATGACAGTTTAAGGAAAGGGAAAAAATGCAAATAGCATAGCCCTCTGATAGAGAAAAAATCAAGAGGCAAACATCAATGGGGTATTGAAATAATGAAAAAAGTTTGGCGCCAAGTATGACGCACAACGTAACTAAACTTTTTTGGCGTCAAAAAATAACCGGAAATGACACACTCGCGTCACTAATGACGCAACCGTGTGAAAGGTCTCGGCGTCAAGTATGACGCCGGAAATGACGAACTTGCGTCAAAGACGTACTTTTTCGTGCCAAAAATGACGCAATAAAGTTTAGCATTTGTGGCACCCGCGGGCCTAATACCGCCCGCAAATTGTAAGAAGTAGTCAATTGAAAAAAAGACTAAACCCCAGTTAAGAAATAAATTTCATTTTTAAAAGAGGTTTATATTTCCCAAATATGAAACTGACAGTCTGCAGAAGGAAATACATGAACCTGACTCATGGAAAATATAAGTACAATACATATATTTAGAACTTTATATAAATGCATAAAGTGCCAAACCATAGCTGAGGTGTCTTAAGTAATAAAAAGCATACTTACCAAAAGACACCCATCCACATATAGCAGATAGCCAAACCAGTACTAAAACAGTTATTAGTAGAGGTAATGGTAAATTAAGAGCATATCGTCGATCTGAAAAAGGAGGTAGGAGATGAATCTCTACGACAGATAACAGAGAACTTATGAAAAAGACCCGTTAGGGAAATCATCGTATTCAATAAGTGATACTCCCTTCACGTCCCTCTGACATTCGCTGTACTCAGAGGAATTGGGCTTCAACAATGCCGAGAAGCGCATATCAACGTAGAAATCTTAGCACAAACTTACTTCACCACCTCCATAGGAGGCAAAGTTTGTAAAACTGAATTGTGGGTGTGGTGAGGGGTGTATTTATAGGCATTTTGAGGTTTGGGAAACTTTGCCCCTCCTGGTAGGATTGTATATCCCATATGTCACTAGCTCATGGACTCTTGCCAATTACATGAAAGAAACTGCTTCTTCTCTGGTAAACCGCACGGTCAGGAAAGAGGAAATCAGTGTAAGCACACCCGGTCACATGGTGCGCAATGCAGGACCACCCCTGCTATAAAAAAAAAAGCACTTCCAGGCTGCACAGCTTTCAAAACCGAAAGTAAAACCTGTACGTTCCAAAATCTGCCTGAGCCATATCTCACACATGTCGCAGCATAATCATAATAAAATAAAATAATGTGATTAATCCCCCCTGTTCAATAATCCCCCTCCAGAGATATTAACCCTTGATTCCAAACAGATAAAAGGAGCCACACTGTGACCCTGTCTTCTTGCGTTATCATATGTGTATAAAAAATGAAACAATCTTACCAGAATCTATGCCATGGAATAGAAACACAGCCTCTCAAGTTTGACAGTCTTGTAGCATCGCTCCTGACATGGACTTGAGTGATGGAAGCAGGCAGTGAAACTCGTCAACACTGATTGCTTAGGAGCTGATAATACGAGTCTGGATGGGTTAACAGAAAGACTCTCCCTGCATCTACAGACTCTAACATTCGTCAATGCTCTCACTGAGAGGCTGTCAAGACTACTTAAAACTCCAGTCCCATTTCGAAGGGTAGATACCCTTCATAAGGAACTACTCCGAGTCTTCTGACACTTCTCTGCCAACCTCCTGTGACTAAAGGCAAAGAATTTCTGGGATATGAGGGCAGTAGAGGGAGTATTTAAGCCTTTGGCTGGGGTGTCTTTGCCCCCTCCTGGTGGCCAGGTTCAGTATTTCTCAACAGTAAGGAATGATGCCGTGGACTCTCCTAATATTAAGAAGGAAAAGAGATATAATTACTAAGGACACGCTGCGAATGTATGCACATGTCCATTGACCTATAACTATTTTTTTTTCAGCTTCTACACATTTATCGTGGGCATTATAGCCCGGGAGGTTCATATAGGCCATCTGAGTACTACCATTTGGTGTGAGTATCACTATGTGAGTTAGCCTGAGTAGCACTTTATTCATAATTATCTAGGAGATAACACCTGTTAGACTATCTAAATAACAGCACCAGAAATGTAAAATGTACCCTGAATATTTTCATATATAGTTTGACAGCTCTAATTAAGGGGACCACAGTATACACAAAACACTAGAGCCGCAAACTGCTTAGTGAGTATAGGTTTATCTCCTTGTATATACAGTGCTATTATCACATTTTTTGAAAGTATACTCTGCTTGACCTGCATTTAATAATATGTATGTACAGGCTATGGATTAATACCTACATCCTAGGTCTGTATCTCATACTTATTAAAGTACCATCCCTGCCATATATGTGGGTTCATCTACCATTATTTCTTACCTGCAAAAACTCACTTGTGTTTTAAAGGTGTGTGTGAGTGTATGTTTTTGATTTTTTAAATTATCCTAATAAAGGTTAAATTTTATAACAGCTTATTTCTGCCACAATCATGTTGCTCTATACTTATTTATCTGTTAAGGAATGTGAGTGCTATCCAAGTGTTCATAGTTATCAGTCTTGCACTGGTCCAGTGTGGTTTTTCACTAGTACACAGCAACCCTACTATAATATTACTAGATCTGCAGTATAATATAATGTATTTGACTGATCAGCAGACAAGAGGATATAATTAAAGGTAATTCCTGAATTCACACTTAAGTAATGCCGTTAGTATCCCGTTTCATATTTATTATGCTACACAAAAAAATAAGAAAAATTCCCTTTTCTGTTCTACTAGTGATTTGGCTAATAAAGTTGTATTAGGAAAATGGTGGTGAACCAGAAATTCACAATAATTTTATTTAAAAAATTGCATGCCCTTTTTATTTTTAAACTTAAAATAAATATTAAATTATTTTTTAGTTTAACTCTTATTTTATGATTAATCAAACATAATTCCCAACAAATTTGTTACAAGTGCTAACTTTAGCACTGATACCATAGATTTGCCACCCCTGTATTAGGCGGAAAACCACATATCTAAATGTTTCCATCTGATATTTGGCTTTGCCATAAATAACTAATGTAAAACAGGATAAAAATTATGTTTTTCCTCTAGCATTGTTAATGAAACTGTGTGTAAAAATGCATTAGCAATGGAAATTGCTTGAATATGGTGTCTAGAAATTACTAGACCTGAGTGTGGAAAAAGGCGACCCTTCATGCCGATCGGCTATTTTCAGAGACAAATTTAAAATTGTAAAAAAGCAACTCACTAAAATCTGAATTTGTAAAGATTTTAGTATGTTGTTGTTTCACAAGTATAAATTTGGCTATTTGGGTCTGATAATAGCGGATTGGCACAGGGGCCACCTTCTTCCGCATCCAGAGGAATCAAAAATGTTAGAATGCACAGATCTAGAAATGAAATTACATTTTTATTAAACAGCACATAATGGTTAATCATGTCTATATATATATATATATATATATATATATATATATATATATATATATATATATATATATATATATATATATATATATAATATATAATATATGTCTATATATATATATATAATATATGTCTATATATATATATATATATATATATAAATAATATATATATATATAAATAATATATTACATATATATATATATATATATATATATATATATATATAATAAAAATTAATAGATATCAAAGCAGCTAGCAACAGTGCTGTCATTTTTTTTTCTTTTTTACAATGGCTGTTTCCATTACAAATCATATATATAATTTTTTATTCTTATCTGATAAATTCATTTATTTCTTGGTGGTGAGAGTCCACAATACCTTACATCACCTAGCCACCAGGAGGATGCAAAGAAACCCTAAACCAGAGCTTTTAATAACCCACCTACTACCCCTTTGCTTCCAGTAGTACATATAGACAAGGTTAGGAAGAAACGTAAGAATGATAGTAGGGTAAAGAGTAAAAATAAGACTGGCACCACCAGAATTTTATTTTTAGCAGGTTTGTGATCTCTCACTACCAACAAAGAAATTAATTTATCAAGAACCACTGCCTGAAGGAAATTCCTGCCAAATTCTTGCCTCCGCCAAGGCAAAAACATTGAAATAACAAAACTTGTTAAAGGTATGCAATGAAGACCAGGTTGCAGTCTTGCATATTTGTTCTACAGAGGCCTCATTCTTGAAGGCCCAGGAGGTAGAAACAGACTGAGTGGAATGAGCAGTAATACTGGCAGGTGGTTGCTTCTCCGCCTGATCTTCAACCAAGAGGCCAAAGACACTGTAGTAGCCCTCTGGCCCTTACATTTACCAAAAAAACGAGACAGACTGTAAGACTGTTGAAAATCCTTAGACACTTGTAAATAAAAATTGCAAGCCCTGATGACATCTAAATTATGTAAAATTCCTTCTTTGGAAAAACTAGTTAGGACATAATGACGGAACAACAATTTCTTGATTAAAGTTTTCTGTTGATAGTTCTTAGGAAGAAAACCAGACTTCGTATTCAAAACAGAATGATGAAAAACCAAATAAGGTGGATCACAAAAGAGAGCTGATAATTCAGAAACTCTACTAATTGAAGAGATAGCTAGCAAAAAAAAACACCTTTCAAAAAAAGGTTTTGATATTCAAGAATACATCAATTCAAATAGAGGATGTTGTAAAACTCTAAGATCCAAATTAAGACATCATGGAGGAGCAATAGCCTTGATTGCATGTCTGATTCTTACCAAAGCCTGTACAAGTGACTGAAGATATGGGAAGCAAGCTAATTTTCTGTGTAACAGAACAGAAAAAGCCAAAATCTGACCCTAAATAGAACTGGCTGATAAACCCTAGCACCAAGACAAAAAAAAAAAAAAACAACTTTCCACACTTTATGATAAATACGTCTTTGTAAAAGGTTTGCAAGCCTGAGTCAGAGAAGTTCCTCTGTGAAAGAATCAACCGTTCAATCCCCATGCAGTTAGGCTGAGAGACAGCAGGTTTTGGTAAAAAAAAATGGGCCTTGAGCAAGTAGATCTGGCCTCGGAGGCAGGCACCATAGAAGAGCACTAGACATCAGCACTTGACATCGGCATACCACATTCTGCTGAGCCATGCTGGAGCTATGAGAATTTCCCAAACATTCTCCTGTTTGTGGCACGCTACTACTCTAGGAAGAAGAACAATCAGCAGGAACAATGAAAATAAATTATACTGCCAAGGAGCAGGTAAAGAATCTATCAGCTCCGCCTGTGGATCCCCTGATGTCAACCCGTACCTTGGAAATTTGTCATTCAGATGGGATGCGACTTAATCGATCCAAAATCTCCTGCTCGAGAGACCATTCCCCTGAATGAGGCGCCTAGTGGCTGTCTACTCCTGGGATGTGAATGGCTCAGATGGAGCATTGATGTGTCTCTGCTGAGTTCAGAATATGAGACATTTCCTGCATTGGTAAGGACCTGCGCGTTCCTGCTTGATGATGTATGTACACCACCGTTGTTGGATTGAAAAGAGATACATAGAACTGAGTAAAATAGGGGCCACATCTAACGCATTTAGATTGCTCTGAGATCCAGGACATCTATGAGTAATGTTGCTTCCTGATGCCACCAAACGCCTTGAGCCTACACCGCTCTCTATTGAGACAGTGTCAGGGTTTTTTCCCTGTTTTGTTTGCCATGTGCTGCTGGCAGCCATTTTACTCACCTCTCTTGCTGTCTGGTGCATACTGTGTAATGCTGCTCATTTCCTGCACTTCCTTTTATGGCCAGACTGGAGTACATCATCCATGTGAGACAGGATGCAGTCTCAGAATTGTGATATCATCACTTATTATTTAAAGGGCATCTGTTCAGTATGTTTTGCCCTTGCGTTGTCTCAGAACTGTTTGATAGAGCTCCTATGTATTATCTGGCTGTCTGACGTCCCTCCTGGTTCCTAATACCTGGCTTGTTCCTGACTCTGCTTTTCTCCTTGTTCCTGATTCCGGCTCGTCTGACTACTCGCTTTGGCTCCTGACTCGGCTCGTCTGACTACCAGCTCTGGTTTTGATTCCTGGCTTGTTATTTGACTTATGGAATTTTTATTATTTTTTGCTATTAATTAAGGTGTGATCATTTTTGCACTTCTCGTCTCAGTCTGATTCCTGGCACCCTGACATTACGCAAGGGCCATGAATCCTGATGGTGCTAATAATTCACCTTTACCTGCCATAATATCCAGGATGGATGAACAGGATCACCACTTGGATCAATTTGCACTAGTCCTGCAAACCCTGCTGACTCGCACTGCACATTTGGACCCAAGTGTCCCGCAAGTTATGGCTGCTCCTGTTTCCGCTGCCGCACCTAGTCCTACCAGAAGCATGTCTGGTTCTGCACCTCTACCTCAGCGTTATGGAGGCGATCCTAATCAGTGCAGAGGGTTTTTGAACCAGGTGGGCATTAACTTTGAGATGTTACCTCAGGCGTTTCCCTCTGACAGAGCTAAGGTGGGATTTCTCATCTCGTTACTCTCTGACACAGCTCTTGCCCGGTCTAATCCCTTGTGGGAGACTAATAAACCCGTGATTTCAAATTACCCTGAATTTGTGGCCTCCTTTCGAAGGGTATTTGATGTTCCAGCTCGCTTCTCCTCTGCTGCTAAACGACTCATGTCCACCATGCAAGGTATAAGATCTGTTGCTCAGTATGCTATTGAGTTCCGTACGCTTGCCACAGAGGTAGGTTGGAACAATGAAGCCCTTGTTGCCGCCTTCTTTCATGGGCTCTCTGATGCGATTAAAGATGAAGTTGCTGCCAGAGATTTACCAGAAGATTGAGGCATCGGTGTCTTTTTTGATTCTAATTGACATCAGACTAAGTGAGAGGCCCTCTTTCAAGGAGCGCTTGCGGAAGCCTCCTGTTCCGTCGTCTCCTACGTGTTCGTTCCCACCCATGCCTCCCTCTCCTCCCATGTCTCCTGGTCCCGAGTCACCAGGTACTGCTGAGCCGATGCAGTTGGGATTCACGTGTCTCTCCCCAGCGGAGAGGGCCTTTAGGAGGAGGGAGGGGCTCTGCCTCTATTGTGGGTTACAGGGCCACCTTTTGAAGTCTTGTCCTACACGGCCGGGAAACGCTCACACCAAAGGTCCTGTCAGGGGCAGACCTTGGGTGGTTTAACCTCGTCCCCGGAACCGCTAAGGGAGAAACCTTTGGACACAGTTGTCCTTTCCTGGGTGGACTCCTCCATAGTCACCCAGGCTCTTGTTGAGTCCAGTGCTGTGGGCTATTTCATTGACAGTGCTTTTGTATCAAAGCACTCCATTCCTGTTTTGCCTCGGTCCGTTCCACTTGCTATTGAGGCTATTGATGGCAGGCCCCTTCAGCCCGCACTCGTTACTCACGAAACTGCTCCATTATCCATGGCTGTTGGGGCTCTCCATTTTGAAACCCTCCAGTTCCAGGTGATAAACTCTCCGCATTTTACAGTTGTTCTGGGTTATCCCTGGCTCCAAAAGCACAATCCCAGTCTCGACTGGCGCAGGTCCGAAATTTTGTTGTGGTCTCCGCAAAGTATTTCCACTTGTCTTCAGAAACCAGTTAAAGTATTGTGCACTTCTTCGGTATCTCAATTGACAGAGGAGTACTGAGAGTTCCTAGACGTTTTTGACAAGGTGCGTGCCAGTACGTTGCCTCCTCACCGGTCTTACGATTGTGCCATAGACCTGCAACCCGAAGCCATTCCTCCTCATGGCCGGGTTTACCCTCTGTCTGTTGCAGAGAATTGTGCTATGGAGGAGTATGTTGCCGATGCTCTGTCGCGGGGGATCATCCACAAATCCTGCTCTCCTGCAGGGCTGGCTTCTTCTTTGTGAAGAAAAAGGGCGGCGAGTTAAGACCATGCATCGATTATAGGGGTCTTAATCATCTTACCATTAAGAATGCTAACCCTATTCCGCTCATTATGGAACTCTTTGACCGCCTCAAGGGAGCTACAGTCTTTACTAAACTTGATTTGAGAGGAGTACTAAACTTGATTTGAGAGGAGCGTACAATCTCGTTAGGATCAAGGAGGGCCACGAATGGAAAACAGCATTTAACACCAGGAGCGGGCATCATGATTATCTTTTAATGCCCTTTGGCCTATGTAATGCTCCTGCTGTTTTCCAGGAATTTATTAATGATGTCCTACGAGATATGTTGCAACAGTGTGTTGTGGTGTACTTAGATGACATCCTCATACACTCACCCACACTTGAGGCTCATCGTTCTGATGTTACACGGGTTCTTCCGAGACTAAGTGAGAATGGCCTGTTTTGTAAACTCGAGAGATATGAGTTCCATCAGACTCAAGTAGGTTATGTTATCTCCGTTGCAGGGTTCTCCCTGGATCCTGACAAGTTATCTGCAGTGGCCTTGCCCAGTTGGTCTTCGGTCTATTCAACGTTTTTTGGGGTTCGCCAATTACTATAGAAAGTTTATTAAAAACTTTTCTTCCTTGGTCAAACCTATCACAGACATGACTCGTAAAGAGAATGATCCACTCCATTGGTCACCTACAGACATTAAGGCCTTTGATAGTCTTAAGACTGCCTTTGCTGCCGCTCCAGTTCTGGCTCATCCTAACCCTGTCCTGCCTTTCTTGAGGTCGACGCGTCTGAGACTGGTGTAGGTGCCCTCTTGTCTCAACGTCCTACGCCTGACATTTCCTTGCCTCCGTGTGGTTCCTTCTCTAAGAAATTGTCTCCAGTGGAGTGCAATTATGAAATTGCTGACAGGGAATTACTGGCCATAATTTTGGCACTCAAGGAATGGAGGCATCTTCTCGAGGGTACTAGCGTGCCAGTGCTCATTCTTACTGACCACAAGAATTTAACTTATCTATCTGAAGCAAAACGTTTGTTGCCCCGACAGGCCAGATGGGCGCCATTTTTGTCTCGGTTTAATTATGTGGTCTCCTACCTGCCTGGTAGTAAGAATGCTAGGGCTGATGCTCTCTCAACAATTTTCCCCTCTGTCCAAGGAGGAGTCTGTACCTACTCCAGTTATACCTCCTGACCATATTTTGGCTAACATATGTACTAATTTGACTTCTCCCTTGGGGGAGGAGATCCTGGCTGCACAAACCAATGCACCTCCTAAGAAACCTAGTGGCAAGTGTTTTGTTCCTGAGAATCTTCGAATTAAACTTTTGCACACTTACCACTATCCTAAAGCCGCAGGTCACCCAGGCAAGAACCAAATGATTTGGTCTGTCACTCGACAATTCTGGTGGCCAGGTCTTCGTTCTGATGTTGCTGCGTATGTTGCCTCCTGCTCAGTTTGTGCATAGAATAAGACTCCAAGACGTTTTCTGTGGGTCTTCTTCAACCTATTGCTAATGGTGAGCGTCCTTGGACACATCTTTCCATGGATTTCATTGTCGAGCTCCCTGTTTCCAATGGCAATACTGTAATTATTATGGTGGTTGACCGTTTTTCTAAAATGTCACATTGCATTCCCTTGAAGAAGTTGCCTACCGCTCAGGAGCTTGCTTCAATTTGTGCCCGTGAGGTCTTCCGTTTACATGGGTTACCCAAGGAGATAGTGTCAGACCGGGATAGATAGTTTGTCTCCAGATTTTGGCGTTCGTGCTCAAATGGGGATCCAGCTTTCCTTCTCCTCTGCATATCACCCTCAATCCAATGGGGCTGCGGAATGGTCTAATCAAGCTCTGGAACAGTTCCTCCGTTGCTATGTCTCAGATCACCACAATAATTGGTCTGAACTGTTACCTTGGGCAGAGTTTGCTCGTAATAGTGCTATTAATGCTTCCTCCAAGTTATCCCCGTTCATGGCGAATTATGGGTTTCAACCATCCTTGTTGCCCGATTCATTCATGTCTCAGGGTATTCCGGCTTTGGAGGAGCATTTCCGGCAATTCCGTTCCACGTGGGTGCAGATTCAGGATTGCCTTCATCGTTCTATGCAGCGCCAAAAGTTCCAGGCTGATCATAGGTGTCTGCCAGCGCCTTCCTACCAGGTTGGTGTGAGAGTTTGGCTGTCCTCCCGCAACTTAAATCTTCGTGTGCCTTCCAATAAACTGGCTCCTCGTTATGTTGGTCCTTTTCTAATACTCCGACGGGTCAATCCTGTGGCCTACGCTCTTGACCTTCCTCCTGCAATGCGCATCTCCAATGTTTTTCATGTCTCTCTCTTGAAACCATTGGTTTGTAATCGGTTTACCACTGTGTTGCCTCGTCTCCGTCCTATCTTTGTTGACAACCATGAGGAGTATGAGGTCAGCAGAATTATTGACTCTTGTATGTCCAGGGGCCGCGTACCGTATTTGGTTCACTGGAGGGGCTACGGTCCGGAGGAGCGTTCATGGGTTCCCCTCCTCTGATGTTCATGCTCCTGCCCTCCTCCATGCCTTCCATGCCCGTTTGCCCAATAAGCCTTTTGTCCTCCCACGGGGGAGGGGTCGTTGAGGGGAGGGTAATGTCAGGGTTTTTTCCCTGTTTTGTTTGCCATGTGCTGCTGGCAGCCATTTTACTCACCTCTCTTGCTGTCTGGTGCATACTGTGTGATGCTGCTCACTTCCTGCACAGGCTAAGTCCATGCCTCTTAAAAAAGGCTTAGTCTGCCCCAACTGGAGAAGAGTCCAGATCGGGGGCCACACCTTCCTGCAGTCTTGGAATCAGAAGAACATTTCTTGGGCTTCTGCTTGGATTTGTTCCAGACTAGATTTGGTCTCCGGGTGGGTTTGTACAACTCATTCTCATGGGAAGATAAAGATCTCCGATTCTTGTTCTGGTGAAAGGAGCGAAAAACGGCCACCAAATCTAACCTGAGGCAAGATAGCTCCTCTGTGCCCCCTGGCACTGTAGAGACAATAGAAGCCAAGCCAGGCCCAAATAGGTTCTTACCCTTGAATGCCAACAGCAGCAGTCTAGATTTGGAAAACATGTCAGCTGACCATGACTTGGCCAAGAGCCCATCTGGCCAAGGCTGTATCTTTAGCATTGATGCAAAAAAAAAAAATTGTGATAATCGCATCACAAATGAAATATTTTGTGGTCTTTAAGGTCTGAATGTGCTCTTCGATCTCTAAGGAGGATTCCACAGACACTCAGATAAGGAGTCACACCAGAATGCTGCAGCTCCTGCAACAATACTTACTGCAGGCTGAAATAGAAGCCCCCTTGTAAGGAAGCCTTCTTAAGGTAACCACGTTTCCTGTTCATAGGGTCCTTAAAATAAATGCTGTCTTCCAGAGGCATAGTAGTTCTTTTGGCTAAAGTAGATCTAGCACAGTTTACCTTGGGAAAAGTACCCCATAAGTCCAAATTGGTCTCAGGCACAGGGTTAAGTTTCTTAAACATATAAGAAGTAGTGAACAAACTTCTGATTTATCCCATTCCTTGGAAATCAGAAATCAATAATGGAAAAGGAAAGGTTTCAGGGGACCTAGACTTTGTTCTGAAAATTATAAAAAAAAATAAAAAAAAAAAAAAAACTTATGAACTGCGTTGCCGTCAGTCCTGAACTCCTAAGGTTCTTTGAACCTCCTTAAGATAATCTTGATGAGGTAATGTCCCTAGATTCTTTTTCTGAATCTGCAGACAACCGAAGGGCCAGCAGGGGTGCTACCCTAGGAAGGAGATCCTGAACAAATGTTTTTAAGCTTGCGCTTATGCTTACTTGCAGGCGGCATTGCAGCAGTAGCCTCAGTAACTGCAGATTGTAAATGAGTTTTAAAGTCCAGGTCAAATGCAGTCACTCAAGTAATATACACAGGTGGATGTTCCACATTAGCTAGTAAGCTGCAAAGCTGTGCAGAAGGTCAGACTGTGACCGATTTACATAATAAACACTTATTTACAAGAATATTGATATCTGAAGGATTAACCTCAGCTGAAATAACATTAGTGAGGGCAGTCCCAGAATACTCCATAATAAACATTAAAACTGACCGCTAACCTCCATTTAAAAGGTTAAAGAAATAGGAGTAAGGGAAAGTGGCCCTTTGCCCCATAAAATGTATCAATAAAAAGAGCTAACTTCGGGATATTAAGCAATAGACCCTTGCTATACTCTATCTCCAAGTTGCCCAACAATAAGAGAGACATGTAGTAAACCACAAACATGCACTTGACAATGTACCTTTCTTGCTCTGGTATAGAGTCTCAACCCCTCCTGAGGTCCACCGATGATCCGATCAGCAAGCTGTGTATAAAATGCTGCACCTTCCATATCCAGTACTGCACCTTCCATATCCGGCTGCGCAGAATGAGGAAGAGGGGCAGGGAGTGCGCCAAAGCGCTTCCCTGTTGCAGAAAAAAAAGTAAACTCCCTCCTTGCCACAAGATGAATACGTGCGCTATGTCTTTGCTCCAGCCTACACTACCAACACTTCCCCAGTGCACCAGAATGTCCTGTGTGTGACCGAATCGCTGAGGTACAGAAGTTCCTGAGAGCAGTTTAAAGGGTCAAATACCTCATAGCACTGAAAAAAAAAATTCAAGTAAAGTATGCACAAAGCACCACACTAGACCCCATAGTTGAACAGATGGACCCTCCTCAATTAATTAATGAATACAATTTTCCTTAGTCCATCCCTTGTGCACAAAACTATGCAATGTGTACAAACTATAAACTTGTGTGAAAACTCCTAAAACTGGGAACAACTGACATAGTAAGTACTATTAGCCAACCTCACCACTTACTAAGTACTCTCTCACACTCCTGTTGGAAATAATAACTTGTGTACTTACCCGCCTTAAAGTCCCACTCCTCTGCTTTGCTATAATAAAGACAGACAAAATGTCACCCCTGGCCTGTTTGTGACCAAAACTCCATAAAAGGAGAATTTTATTACACTAGCATTACTCTCCCAAACCCTCTCTTCTAGGAACTGTCCATTGAGGATTTAAAAGTCATGAACATCTTTAAGATTCTTTTTAAATTTACAGAGCACCTTTATCTTTGCCCTCTCCTTGACAATGCAAAAGAACTACTGGGAGGGAAGGGGAAATAGGAGGGTTATTTAAAAGCTCTGGTGTACTGTTTCTTTGCCTCCTCCTGGGGGACTCAAGAGAAAGGTCTTGTGGACTCTCACTACCATTAGAAAGAAAATATATAAACACAAACTTACTTGCACCACGAGTGAGCCAACCAGTTCAGACCCTCTAACTGGTAGTCTCTTAGCTCGAGTCCTTCTCCGCCAATATAAGATGGTTGTTTCTTGAGAGTTACAAATCTAGGTCTATGTCTCAGAACCTAGAAATACAGAATAATTCTGTGATACATGATAAACGGAAGCCTTTAATGTTAATTATCTATATTGTATTGTATTTGAGTAAGGAGAGACATATGCATACACACAGCAAAGGACTGGGTACATATCAGGTGACCCAGGGAAATAGGGTGCGTTTCACAGGTGACACTGGCTGCTTGGTGAAAAATCCACCAGGCAAATACAACAAAAACAACTTTGAAATCTAGCTGGCACTCTCTCACATACAATAGCAGAATATTAAAAACATGAAACAGATTATTAGATACAGCTATTGACCAAGAGATTACAAAGCCCGTGTGTCTATTTACAATTGTTACACTATTCTAGTCCTTATCAGCCCTCCATGCCATCTTTTAATAAACAGAAGCAGACTTGACAGGGAACTTGGGCTTGTCATGTCTTGCTTTTTCTAACTGGCTTCTTATAGAATAATCACCCAAGCAGAAGTTATGACGATTAAAGGGACAGTCTAGTCAAAATTAAACTTTCAGGATTCAGATCGGGAATTTTAAGCAACTTTCCAATTTACTTTAATCATCAAATGTGTTTTGTTCTTTTGATATTCCTTGTTGAAAACTAAACCTAGGTAGGCTCGTATGCAAATTTCTATGGCCTTGAGGCCCCCTCTTATCTCAGTGCATTTTGACAGGGTTTTTTTACAGCTAGACAGCACTAGTTCACATATGTTCACTAGTTCACACTAGGAGTCAGCACTGATTGGCTAAAATGCATGTCTGTCAAAAGAACACAAAATGGGGGGGCAGTCTGCAGAGGCTTAGATACAAGGTAATCGCAGAGGCAGGAAGTGTATTAATATAGCTGTGTTGGTTGGCAAAAATGGGAAATGGGTTATATTATCTTTTTAAACAATAAAAATTCTGGAGTAGACTGTACCTTTAAGATTACATCCTAATTAGGAAGCAGACAAAATAAAACATATAGAATATATTAAATGGTTTATTTGTATAGGGAGGGGTTTGTGAGGTATTGAGGAATATTAAAAGGGACATTAAACACTTGATTGCTAAAAATCATTAAAACTAACTTCTCTGAGTAATAATAAAAAACCGAGTACAGTTCTTTATGCTGTACGTTCAGCTTACCCCAAACATTTAAAGAAAATTGTTTCTATCAAAATACTTATCCAGGGTTTGATGCGGCTATGTAGGTGCTCTGACAGAATGCCGAAGCATGTTCTTAGTGCGGCCGAGGGCAGATACGGTCCAGAGTGCTCTGTTCTAATCAGAGCCTCGGGGGCCGCAACCGCCTCTGGGAACCTAACCATGGGTCCCAACCTGCACGTCTTTTAGTTCTCTGTCTGGGAAATACACTATCTGTCAAATCGATCTATTATCAAATCTATCTATTCACCGGACTGCTATCCGACGGCCACGGGCTATGTATGCCGCCATGTTTCAACAGCACAGGAGTCACATGACACGCACTGCATATCTCCCTATAATGTACAGCAGCTGCACTCACTCACTGTTATGAAGACAGAGCTTGTGCTGCAGTTTAGAAAAGCATATTAATAAAATGTTTTATTTCAGTAACAGATTCCTATGTAAAAAAGGCTTACTGTTCAAACTTTAAAGGGCCATAATACCCAAATGTTTAAACACTTGAAAGTGATGCAGCATAGCTGTAAAAAGCTGACTAGAAAATATCACCTGAACATCTCTATGTAAAAAAGAAAGATATTTTACCTCAAAAGTTCCTCAGTAGCCACATCCCATTGTAAAGGACTTCTAAGCAGCAAATCAGTATGTCTGTCCTGGGACAGCTAAGGGGTTGAGCCTTGTGCACTCATGTTATTTCCCAATTCAGTTTAAAGGAATTTTACTATGAAATCTCATGAGAGTTAAGTGAAATCTCATGAGATCACAGTAACAGAGTTCATGACCTCAGCACTGCTGATGCTGATTGGCTGCTGTTCATTTCTTCTTCTTTTTTTTGCCTGCAGCTGAGCAGCAGTTGAGTATAACTTTTTACACAGAACTTACTCTGCTGAGCTGAGGAAATTGTGAGGTAAAATATCTTCCTTTTTAACATAGAAATGTTCAGGTGATATTTTCCTGTCAGCTTTTTACAGTTATGCTGCATCAGTTTCAAGTGATTTAGCATATGAGTATTATGTCCCTTTAACACACTAACAGTCCTAAGCTGTGTGAATGCAAGGCACCCGGCAGAATTATAAATGTAAATATACACAATAAGAGAGAAACTGTGGGCGCCTAAAAAAGGCTAGTCCAAAGAAATAAATAAAACAAAACAGAATATATCTATATATAAAAAATATATATTTAATAATATAGTTATCACACACTATAAGAAAGTCTCATCTGAGAATTATCACGATTACTAGCATGTATTAAATATTACCAGCATGTATTAAATATTAAAACAGCTTATTAAAAAGCAACTATTGCAAGCACAAATATGGAAAACAAAAGTTAAAATCTAAAGTTAAAACAAAAGAAATATCTGTCTGTCTAATTCACAAAAAAAATAAACAACTATCTATAGAAATAAGGTATGACTAATCTGCACCTATATTGGACTAATAATAACCTATATATAATATAATTGATTTTAACCTCTGGTGCAGACAGGGTTAATAGCTGCACGCTGTAGAAATATTGTCAAAATTTTCCAAATAGAGTATTTCCAGTCATAAAATATTGGTCCAGCTTATGTAAAGAGAGAGTCCAACAGCCGTTTATATTTGTATTATCTTCAACTGATTATTCGCTGATTATCCAGCAATGTAGGAGAAAGTTTAGCAAGCGTGCTATTCAGCACGATACGATAATGAAAGTTTTGGTACCTTACTTTAAATGAAAAGTTGAGTTTATGTAACCATCCAGGAACAAAGCAGTTTTACCCTCCCCACATTTATAACCCTGCTGGGTGCCGTGCATTCACACAGCTTAGGACTGTCAGAGTGGTAAAGTTTAAACAGTAAGCTTTTTTTTACACAGGAATCTGTTAATAAAATAAAACATTTTATTAACATGCTTTTCTAACAAACTGCAGCGCAAGCTCTGTCTGCATAACAGTGAGTGAGTGCTGCTGCTGTGCTTCCTATAGGCATACATTATAGGGAGATATGCTGTGCGTGTCATGTGACACTGTATTGAGTCACATGACTGCTGTGCCCAGTGTAACGTACGTTACAATATGGCACCATACATGGGAGAATCAAGCACCTAATTAGCATTCATCTTCAAAGCAATCTTTTTCAACACTTTGGGGTAAGCTGAACAAATAAAGCAGACAGCAGTGATAACACCTGATAAAAATCATTAAAAATGTTTTCTTATGAATTAAAATCAGGTAAAGTTTCCCTTTAAAGGGACAGTCAACACCAGAATTGTTGTTGTTTAAAAAGAAAGATAATCCCTTTATTACCCATTCCCCAGTTTTGCAAAACCAACACTGTTATATTAATACACTTTTTACTTCTGTGACTAACTTGTATCTAAGCATCTTCTGACCGCCCCTAATCACATGACTTTTAGTTCTTATCTATTGACTTGCATTTTAGCCAATTAGTGCAGTGTCTGCCACTAGCCACGTGGCATGATCACAATGCTATCTGTATGGCCTACATGAGCTTGCTCTCCCCTGCTGTGAAAAACAGAATTTATGTTTACCTGATAAATTACTTTCTCCAACGGTGTGTCCGGTCCACGGCGTCATCCTTACTTGTGGGATATTCTCTTCCCCAACAGGAAATGGCAAAGAGCCCAGCAAAGCTGGTCACATGATCCCTCCTAGGCTCCGCCTTCCCCAGTCATTCGACCGACGTAAAGGAGGAATATTTGCATAGGAGAAATCATATGATACCGTGGTGACTGTAGTTAAAGAAAATAAATCATCAGACCTGATTAAAAAACCAGGGCGGGCCGTGGACCGGACACACCGTTGGAGAAAGTAATTTATCAGGTAAACATAAATTCTGTTTTCTCCAACATAGGTGTGTCCGGTCCACGGCGTCATCCTTACTTGTGGGAACCAATACCAAAGCTTTAGGACACGGATGATGGGAGGGAGCAAATCAGGTCACCTAGATGGAAGGCACCACGGTTTGCAAAACCTTTCTCCCAAAAATAGCCTCAGAAGAAGCAAAAGTATCAAATTTGTAAAATTTGGTAAAAGTGTGCAGTGAAGACCAAGTCGCTGCCTTACATATCTGATCAACAGAAGCCTCGTTCTTAAAGGCCCATGTGGAAGCCACGGCCCTAGTGGAATGAGCTGTGATTCTTTCAGGAGGCTGCCGTCCGGCAGTCTCATAAGCCAATCTGATGATGCTTTTAAGCCAAAAAGATAGAGAGGTAGAAGTTGCTTTTTGACCTCTCCTTTTACCAGAATAAACAACAAACAAGGAAGATGTTTGTATGAAATCCTTTGTAGCATCTAAATAGAATTTTAGAGCACGGACAACGTCCAAATTGTGTAACAAACGTTCCTTCTATGAAACTGGATTCGGACACAAAGAAGGTACAACTATCTCCTGGTTAATATTTTTGTTGGAAACAACCTTCGGAAGAAAACCAGGCTCAGTACGTAAAACCACCTTATCTGCATGGACCAGATAGGGCGGAGAACACTGCAGAGCAGATAACTCAGAAACTCTTCTAGCGGAAGAAATTGCAACCTAAAACAAAACTTTCCAAGATAATAACTTAATATCTACGGAATGTAAGGGTTCAAACGGAACCCCTTGAAGAACTGAAAGAACTAGATTAAGACTCCAGGGAAGAGTCAAAGGTCTGTAAACAGGCTTGATTCTAACCAGAGCCTGAACAAACGCTTAAACGTCTGGCACAGCTGCCAGCCTTTGTGAAGTAAAACAGATAAAGCAGAGATCTGTCCCTTCAGAGAACTCGCAGAAAATCCTTTCTACAAACCTTCTTGTAGAAAGGAAAGAATCTTAGGAATTTTTATCTTGTTCCATGGGAATCCTTTAGATTCACACCAACAGATATATTTTTTCCATATATTATGGTAAATTTTTCTAGTTACAGGCTTTCTAGCCTGAATAAGAGTATCTATTACAGAATTTGAAAACCCACGCTTTGATAAAATCAAGCGTTCAAACTCCAAGCAGTCAGTTGGAGGAAAACCAGATTCGGATGTTCGAATGGACCCTGAATAAGAAGGTCCAGTCTCAAAGGTAGCTTCCATGGTGGAGCCGATGACACATTCACCAGGTCTGCATACCAAGTCCTGCGTGGCCACACAGGAACTATCAAGGTCACCGAAGCCCTCTCCAGATTAATCCTGGCTACCAGCCTGGGAATGAGAGGAAACGGTGGGAATACATAAGCTAGGTTGAAGATCCAAGGTGCTACTATTGTCTCCAATAGAGTCGCCTTGGGATCCCTGGATTTGGACCCGTAACAAGGGACCATGAAGTTCTGACGAGAGGCCATCAGAACCATGTCTGGAATGCCCCATAATTGAGTTATTTGGGCAAAGATTTCCAGATGGAGTTCCCACTCCCCCGGATGCTCCTCCATCGCCAGGGAACTCCTTGTTACCCCCTGATGGTTGATATATGTAACAGTCGTCATGATGTCTGATTGAAACCTTATGAATTTGGCCTTTGCTAGTCGAGGCCAAGCCTTGAGAGCATTGAATATCGCTCTCAGTTCCATTATGTTTATCGGGAGAAGAGAGTCTTCCCGAAACCATAGACCCTGAGTTTTCAGGGGTTCCCAGACCGCGCCCCAGCCCACCAGACTGGCGTCGGTCGTGACAATGACCTATTCTGGTCTGCGGAAGCTCATTCCCTGTGACAGGTTGTCCAGGGTCAGCCACCAACGGAGTGAATCTCTGGTTATTTGATCTACTTGTATCGTCGGAGACAAGTCTGTATAATCCCCATTCCACTGTCTGAGCATGCACAGGTGCAATGGTCTTAGATGAATTCGTGCCAAAGGAACTATGTCCATTGCCGCAACCATCAAACCTATTACTTCCATGGACTGCGCTATGGAAGGAAGAAGAACAGAATGAAGTACCTGACAAGAGCTTAGAAGTTTTGATTTTCTGGCCTCTGTCAGAAAAACCTTCATTTCTAAGGAAACTATTATTGTTCCCAAGAAGGGAACTCTTGTTGACGGGGACAGAGAACTTTTTTCTATGTTCACTTTCCACCTGTGAGATCTGAGAAAGGCTAGGACAATGTCCGTATGAGCCCTTGCTTTTGACAGAGACGACACTTGAATCAGGATGTCGTCCAAGTAAGGTACTACTGCAATGCCCCTTGGTCTTAGCACCGCTAGAAGGGACCCTAGTACCCTTGTGAAAATCCTTGGAGCAGTGGCTAATCCGAATGGAAGTGCCACAGGTAATGCTTGTCCAGAAAGGCGAACCTTAGGAACCGAAAATGTTCCTTGTGGATAGGAATACGTAGGTACGCATCCTTTAAGTCCACCGTGGTCATGAATTGACCTTCCTGGATGGTAGGAAGGATCGTTCGAATGGTTTCCATTTTGAATGATGAAACCCTTAGAAACTTGTTTAGAATCTTGAGATCTAAAATAGGTCTGAATGTTCCCTCTTTTTTGGGAATTATGAACAGGTTGGAGTAAAAACCCATCCCTTGTTCTCCTAATGGAACAGGATGAATCACTCCCATGCTTAACAGGTCTTCTACACAGTGTAAGAATGCCTGTTCGAAGATAATTGAGACCCGTGGAACCTTCCCCTTGGGGGTAGTTCCCTGAATTCCAGGAGATAACCTTGAGAAACTATTTCTAGCGCCCAAGGATCCTGAACATCTCTTGCCCCAGCCTGAGCAAAGAGAGAAAGTCTGCCCCCCACCAGATCCTTCCCAGATCGGGGGCCAACACTTCATGCTGTTTTGGTAGCAGTGGCAGGTGACTTGGCCTGCTTACCCTTGTTCCAGCCTTGCATCGGCCTCCAGGCTGGCTTGGTTTGAGAAGTATTACCCTCTTGCTTAGAGGGTGTAGAATTTGAGGCTGGTCCGTTTCTGCGAAAGGGACGAAAATTTGGCTTCTTTTTAGCCTTAAAAGACCTATCCAGAGGAAGGGCGTGGCCCTTTCCCCCAGTGATGTCTGAAATAATCTCTTTCAAGTCAGGGCCAAACAGTGTTTTACCCTTGAAAGAGATGTTAAGCAAAAGCGCTCTGCGCGCCACGATAGCAAACCCTGAATTATTCGCCGCTAATCTAGCTAATTGCAAAGCGGCATCTAAAATAAAAAAGAGTTAGCCAATTTAAGAGCTTGAACTCTGTCCAAAACCTCCTCGTACGAAGATTCTTTATTGAGCGACTTTTCTAGTTCTTCGAACCAGAAACACGCAGCTGTAGTGACAGGAACAATGCATGAAATTGGTTGTAGAAGGTAACCTTGCTGAACAAACATCTTTTTAAGCAAACCCTCTAACCTTTAATCCATAGGATCTTGAAAGCACAACTATCTTCTATAGGAATAGAAGTGCGTTTGTTTAGAGTAGAAACCGCCCCCTCGACCTTGGGGACTGTATGCTATAAGTCCTTTCTGGGGTCGACTATAGGAACTAATTTCTTAAATATAGGGGGAGGACAAAAGGTATGCCGGGCCTTTCCCACTCCTTATTTACTATGTCCGCCACCCGCTTGGGTATAGGAAAAACATCGGGGGGCACCGGAACCTCTAGGAACTTGTCCATCTTACCTAATTTCTCTGGAATGACCAAATTGTCACAATCATCCAGAGTAGATAATACCTCCTTAAGTAGTGCGTGGAGATGTTGAAATTTAAATTTAAAAGTTACAATATCAGGTTCTGCTTGTTGAGAAATTTTCCCTGAATCTGAAATTTCTCCCTCAGACAAAACCTCCCTCCTGGCCCCTTCAGATAGGTGTGAGGGTATGTCAGAACAGACATCATCAGCGTCCTCTTGCTCTTCAGTGTTTAAAACAGAGCAATCACGCTTTCTCTGATAAGTAGGCATTTTGGATAAAAGATTTGCTATGGAGTTATCCATTACAGCCATTAATTGTTGTATGGTAATAAGTATTGGCGCACTAGATGTACTAGGGGCCTCTTGTGTGGGCAAAACTGGTGTAGACACAGAAGGGGATGATGCAGTACCATGCTTACTCCCCTCATTAGAGGAATCATCTTGGGCAATATCATATCTATGGCATTATTATCCCTACTTTGTTTGGACATTATGACACAAATATATCACATATATTTAAATGGGGAGACACATTGGCTTTCATACATATAGAACATCGTTATCTGATGGTTCAGACATGTTAAACAGGCTTAAACTTGTGAACAAAGCACAAAAAACGTTTTACAATAAAACCGTTACTGTCCCTTTAAATTTCAAACTGAACACACTTTATTACTGAATATGTGAAAAAGTATGAAGGAATTGTTCAAATTTCACCAAAATTTCACCACAGTAACTTAAAGCCTTAAAAGTATTGCACACCAAATTTGAAAGCTTTAACCCTTAAAATAACGGAACCGGAGCCGTTTTTACATTTAACCCCTATACAGTCCCAGGTATCTGCTTTGCTGAGACCCAACCAAGCCCAGAGGGGAATACGATACCAAATGATGCCTTCTATAAGCTTTTTCAGTGGTTCTTAGCTCCTCACACATGCATCTGCATGCCATGCTTTCCAAAAACAACTGCGCATTAGAGGCGCGAAAATGAGGCTCTGTCTATGACTAGAAAAGGCCCCCAGTGAAAAAGGTTTCCAATACAGTGCCTGCCGTTTTTATTAAAACAATCCCCAAGATTTAACAACTATTAAAAGTAATAATCTGCCAAATATACTTAGTAAAGTAATCGTTTTAGCCCAGAAAAATGTCTACCAGTTTTTTAAGCCCTAATGAAGCCCTTTATTCTTTTACTTAAACTAAGAAAATGGCTTACTGGTTCCCATAGGGAAAATGACAGCTTCCAGCATTACCGAGTCTTGTTAGAAATGTGTCATACCTCAAGCAGCAAAAGTCTGCTCACTGTTTCCCCCAACTGAAGTTAATTCCTCTCAACAGTCCTGTGTGGAAACAGGCATCGATTTTAGTAACGGTTGCTAAAATCATTTTCCTCTTACAAACAGAAATCTTCATCTCTTTCCTGTTTCAGAGTAAATAGTACATACCAGCACTATTTTAAAATAACAAACTCTTGATTGAAGAATAAAAACTACATTTAAACACCAAAAAACTCTAAGCCATCTCCATGGAGATGTTGCCTGTACAACGGCAAAGAGAATGACTGGGGAAGGCGGAGCCTAGGAGGGATCATGTGACCAGCTTTGCTGGGCTCTTTGCCATTTCCTGTTGGGGAAGAGAATATCCCACAAGTAAGGATGACGCCGTGGACCGGACACACCTATGTTGGAGAAAGTAAATAAAATAGAGGCGGCCTTCAAGGGCTTATAAATTATCATATGTGCCTTCCTAGGTTTGCTTTCAACTAGAATACTAAGAGAACAAAGCAAAAATGTTGATAAAAGTAAATTGGAAAGTTTTTTAAAATTGCATGACCTATTTGAAGAATGAAAGTTTTTTTGGACTTGACTGTTCCTTTAAGGCAGGTTGCTGTACGAAGCTACAGTCAGGCAGAAGTGATGTGCAGCTTTGCCATTTAAGGAGTGCAAGGCATAAAAGGCATAAATCACAAGAAATCAGCACGCATATGCTTGATACTAGGTAGCTCTTATTTTCTTTATGAGAGTCAACAATTTGCCCTATAATACTAGGGGTTAAATTTACCTTGCAGTCTTTCACAGGAGTGTTTTTTGAATTATTCCTGCAGTTGAAACTGTCAATACAGTGCTGAAACTTCTTTCCGACAAGAGCTCCATCTTCCCAGCTAGATTCTGCATATGGAAGGCCCATCCACTTGCAAAGGTATTCTGGCTCATTAGAAGCAGAGGGTCTTCTGCTGTTAACTAAAGTGAATTTTCATAAATGTTAAGTATTCATACTAATGCTAAAGAGCCCATATGACAAGCAATTCTACATAATTTGCTGTTTAAATAAAGAAAACAATTTTAGTGGACAACACTAGAAAGCACCCACTTCACCCATGCAAGATTAACTTCCCAATGCCCTATATATGTGTAAATAGATCTAACACAGGCCATTTGTTTACCATAATGTCACATTTAGGCAACATACTTTAAATATACAAAGTTACATTTAATTACATATTTATGCAGATACACTAAAGGTGGCACAGCAAATATTTGAAAAATATTTCTTCATATAAGATGCTTATAACAAAATATATATGCAAAATATCCCAACATATAAAGGCATAATCTGACTAGTACAGTCCGGCCTTAAATTAAATAAGCATTGTTAAGATGGTAAAGTCTCCTCTTTTTTAAAATCAGATCTGGAATGTTAATGATTTTTTAGATGGAGTTTAATTTATAAGTTGTAATAAAGTTGTGCTATAACAATTCCCCAAGCTCCGCCGCCGACTTCAAAAGTCGTTTTTCTGTGAGCTGTTTGTCTTGTTGTCCAATCAGCGCTCTAGCTACAACTAAAGTGCTATATGGGGAGATCTCTGTTTGGAGAAAAATTCAAACCTTTAGCTCACAGAAAAATTGACTTTTGAAGTGGGCGACGGTATGCAGGGTATTTGAATTTAATTAAAATATTTAAAGGTAAGTTATAGCGTAACTTAATTACAACTGATGAATTAAACTACATCTAAAAATATCACTAACATTTCAGATCTGATTTTAAAAAGGAGAGAGTGAACCATCACTTTAGAAAGCATCCTATTTTTCTAGTTTATTTGTTTCTATGGGGTATTTTATGATTACGGGGCATGTCACTAGCCACAAGTAAAGCTGTTGGCAATCTCCCACAAACCAAGCTATACACGCTTCGTGCAAGCTTTAAAATCTAAACAGCTTTGACTTGCAGCATTTTTACAAAAATGCATATTATAATTAGCAATGTATTGCAAAATAACTAGTTATTTTTTAGAAAAATTGAATTTTCAGAGCTATATTAAAGGGGAAGTTAGCAAAATAAATACAAACTAGAAATTAAAACCAAAAAAATACAGAAATGTATCTTGGTTCATTTCCATAGGCAATTCTCCCGTGTGAGATTCCTCTCCTCTAAGGGGAGGATGGACAGAAAATAAATTGCCCCTAATACTAAGGCCACTTCCCCTATCTTAGTGAATGTTCAGGACAGGATTGGGAAAAAAAGGCAAGGGATGCGATCCTGGTTGGTTTTATCTAGGGCAGGCGTTGCAGACTTACTGCACAGCTACCCAAGGTGTCACTCAAATTTACTGGAACTGTGTCAGTGGAATACTATCATATTGCTTGGTTTCACTGGCTGCAATAATAGTAGTGTTAAATAAATTATTTTGTTATAAATCCATGTTACACTATATATCAGCAATTAAGCTTTAGTTGTTGATAGGCATAAGCAAATATTTGGCATTTGTTATAGAAATAAATGGTGAATGTGGCTGCAGGCTGAGGCTATTTCTGTTGCCGGATTTATTCAAGTAAAAGTGCAACACTCAAATATCTATTCAAATTCTTAAATATTCAAATACAAATAAATCTTGCAGTGAAAACAGAGGGATAATGCTTCCTGCGGCCATACTCAGCATTCATTTCTATAACAAATGACAAATTTGTGCCCATGCCTAATTGTTAAAATGCATATTGTGTATTTAAAATGAAATATACATGTGAAATTTAAATGTTTATGTTCCTTCAAATTTTTTAAAAAAAGCACCAAAGGCAAAAAGATAAGATTTTCAGACTATCATCCCCTATCTGGGCATACATTCTCAAAAAGGTCTGCCATCCCTGGTCTAGGGATATGAGCCAAGAAACAGAAATTTCTGTATTTTGTATTTTCTTTCTTGGCTCTCCCTAGCCAATATTCACCAGATAAATACAAGGGAGAATAGCAATTTGGGTTTCATGTTCCTTTAACCCCTTGGCGTCCGAGGACGTGTCAGGCAGGTCCTACCAAGGGTGTCAGTTAAGGACCAAGGATGTGCCCGACACGTCCTCGGGTAATCTAAGCGCTGGAAGCGATCGAGATCGCTTCCAACCGCTCAAACAGTATTGCAGCGATGCCTCGATGTTGAGGCATCCTGCAATACTGTTCCTGACTGCCGGGCTCCGTTTTGATCGCTCCCACAGAGTGATCACTTCCAGTTTCACTCCACGTGGAGCCCAGCAGTCAGGCAGAGCATTGGAAGCCATTGGGCAGGCTTCTGATGCTCTGTAAGTGTCCTAAGTGCCTCAATGGGTTGAGACACTTAGTAAAATAACATATATAAAAAAAAACAAATTATATATATATATATATATATATATATATATATATATATATATATATATATATATATATATATATATATATATATATATATATATATATATAAAATCCTCGAAATAGTAGCGCTCTAAACCAGGCATAAAAAACCTCCAAAGTTCTTTCACCCAAACTGAGGTAAAGTAAATGATGCTCATCAAGCAAAGATGACGATAAAAAAATCCAGACTATTTCTTTAATCCAAGCGATAAAACAGTAAAAACATCTTATGGATGTTTTTACTGTTATTTTTTTTTATATACAATAGCCCCATAAAGCCCCCTTCCCCATGTGGCTTCAAAGATGGCAATGCCCAGTGCATCATGGGGCTTCTGGGGGTGTCCCTAACCTGCCTCATCATAGGGGCAGGCTAGGGTAATCCAATCTGAGCTTGCCACAATAAAAAAAAATGATAATAAAATAATCCATTTGTCTTATGTCAAAATTTGTAAATATTGACTCTGACCAGTGTGGATCTTCCTCCCTTGCGTTTTTGTGGGAGAGAGACATTTGTGTTTAGGAGAGAGATATATTTGTTAAAAATTGTGAGACCTAAAGGTTATTTTCAGAACAATTAACCTCTAGCTTGCCAGTGATCACTATATATCACTGGCAGTAGCACAGCAGCATTTTTTGCTCTCTGATTTTTTTTAGTGGTTAATTTTTTTTGTACTTTTTTGAGACCCAAAGGCACTTTTCAGAGCCATTAACTCCTAGCTTGCCAGTGATCACTATAAATCACTGTCAGAAAGCAGCACTTTTTTAGGGTTTAATTTTTTTTATTATTATTATTTTGAGACCCAAAGGCTCTTTTCAGAGCCATTTAGTTAATTTAAATTTAAATTTTGTGTTGATATTTTTTTTTAGTATTTTTTTTTTCTCTTTGACAGATACAAATAAATCATGTCACAGAGAACATATAGTGCTGAGGAGGCGTATGCCATCCTTGCGTCAGAGTCAGACGCCTCTATGTCTTACTCAGACCCCAATTTTGACCCTGCCATATGCTCAGATACATTAGATACAGTCTCAAATGATAGTGATGTATCTGTGGCTGCTAGCCTCCCTGCCAGCCACCCTGCCAGAAGGAGACGTATTGCTCCAGCTGCCATTGCTGCTAAAGAGTGGGTGACGCCTCATCACTAGAGGCCAGATATCCCAACCTTCACTGCAAATCCTGGCATAAATGTGGATGTGGCAGGATTTAGCCCCCAGCAGTTTATGGAGGTGTTTCTGGGCAATGATGCATTGGGGAACATTGTCACCCAAACTAAAATTTATATGCCCATCAGTTCTGTGCTACAAAGCCTGACACTTTTTTGGCAAAGCAGCAAAGGGCCCCCATCGATGTGCCAGAATTTAAAAAATTCTGGGCATTGATTATGCTGATGGGCATCATAAAGAAGCCCTCCATCTGCTCCCCCATTTTCTCCCAGAGTACGTTGAGTAAGAGGTATGAAATGATTCTACATTTCATGCACTTCAGCGACAACAGCCTGTGCCCCCTAGGGAGCATCCCCAGTTTGACAGGCTGTATAAAAACATAATTTATGCTTACCTGATAAATTCCTTTCTTCTGTAGTGTGATCAGTCCACGGGTCATCATTACTTCTGGGATATTAACTCCTCCCCAACAGGAAGTGCAAGAGGATTCACCCAGCAGAGCTGCATATAGCTCCTCCCCTCTACGTCACTCCCAGTCATTCGACCAAGGACCAACGAGAAAGGAAAAGCCAAGGGTGAAGTGGTGACTGGAGTATAAATTAAAAAATATTTACCTGCCTTAAAACAGGGCGGGCCGTGGACTGATCACACTACAGAAGAAAGGAATTTATCAGGTAAGCATAAATTATGTTTTCTTCTGTTAAGTGTGATCAGTCCACGGGTCATCATTACTTCTGGGATACCAATACCAAAGCAAAAGTACACGGATGACGGGAGGGATAGGCAGGCTCTTTATACCGAAGGAACCACTGCCTGAAGAACCTTTCTCCCAAAAATAGCCTCCGATGAAGCAAAAGTGTCAAATTTGTAAAATTTGGAAAAAGTATGAAGCGAAGACCAAGTTGCAGCCTTGCAAATCTGTTCAACAGAGGCCTCATTCTTAAAGGCCCAAGTAGAAGCCACAGCTCTAGTGGAATGAGCTGTAATCCTTTCAGGAGGCTGCTGTCCAGCAGTCTCATAAGCTAAACGAATTATGCTAAGAAGCCAAAAAGAAAGAGAGGTAGCAGAAGCTTTTTGACCTCTCCTCTGCCCAGAGTAAGACGTTTGTCGAAATTCCTTAGTTGCCTGTAAGTAAAATTTTAGAGCACGGACTACATCCAGGTTGTGCAGTAGACGTTCCTTCTTCGAAGAAGGATTTGGGCATAAAGAAGGAACAACAATCTCTTGATTGATATTCCTGTTAGTAACTACCTTAGGTAAGAACCCAGGTT